>NC_136273.1:87241054-87351054 GCF_964187855.1 Myxine glutinosa | reverse complement strand
GAAAACCAGCCAAAATGCGGAAGACAATTGGAAGGGAGGTTTTGGGGAAATTGGAAGGGCCTACGCTTATTTTGTTTGATACAATGCAAAGTCAATCTAGTGGGAAAACACATACTTAGCCTACATGGAATAAGGAAATACACTATTTAAAAGATATATCGTGACCTGCGTGTATATTTCATGCAATTAACTAGGACGCTGACTGCGACCATTATTTACATTACAGGGTGGTACCGTACGTTTGTAACGTTCACATTGTAACGTTTCCATTGTAACGTTTTCACATTCATTACACTTCCTCCAAAATTGTTACACTCCTCAAAACCCGTTACACTTCTCAAAACCCGTTACACTTCTCAAAACCCGTTACACTTCTCAAAATCGTTACACTGCACCCTCCTTTCTTCAGGCACGTCCTCGGGCCTACTAGACTTAACTGAGTGTGACATGTAGGTGTAATTCCCTCTACAATTAACCTGACCCTGAGTGTGACAATTTTAAAACACAAATAAGTATGTCCCCCTATTGCATTGCATCCTGTCTAACAGACTCAAGCCCACAGCTAACCGAATTACGGAATTATTCTGAAACTATACATTTACGGGGGGGGAGCATTATTTACAATGACGTGATTTCTTATTTACAACGCAACCCAGGACCTGTGTGTTTTTTTCTTTTTCTTTTTAGGGAACAAGAGAAAGAAATTCCTGTTGGGAGGGAGGAGACAGCACGCATTGCATCGATGCACCAGTACCAGTACCACCAAAGCACCCAAAAGCACCCAAACACCACAAAGCACCCAAAAGCACCATCCGGTGCGGTCACCATGGCTCATAATAAACACAACAAAACAACTGGTGGTGGTCTTCTCCTTGTCTGCTGGGCCGATGTTCTTCCTGACGTCTTCAGGCTTCATGCGGCCTATTTGGACATAATAAAAAGCACAACTTGTGTCCATTTTTATTTAGGGCCTCAGGGGCCAACTAAGGGTGGTCCACCTGTTTGGCATAGGTGCCACCTTACCGAGGTCCGCAAGCAAGATTCCCTGGCCACTATGGCCGGTTTCCAACAGAGGTGCCCTGCCCCAGAACCTGGGGTCCATCAAGTGGTACTTGGCCGCCGAACAGCGGTCCATAAAGTGGTACATCAACGCAATGCGTGCTGGTTCTGGGAATCTCGGGCGCACAATGGCCACCTCACGCACGCTCCCCTCGGCACCCAATGGCGCACAGGTCATGTGGGAGACAAAAGAAAGACAATTGAGCGAGGGGTAAGGTCACAAGGGTACACGTCAAACAAGGCAATGCAAGGTGAAATGCGTACGGAGGGCGAAGTGAGAAAGCTCGTCCCTACCGTACGTCACCCCCCTGTCACCTACACTACCCTTGCTCTTACCCCATATTTACAAAATCTACCCATTTACAAATTCGTCACTACTGTCACGTCTTCCCCATATTTCCCTTATACCAAATTCGTCACCACAATCCCTCTACTTCAAAATTTGCCATCATCAAATTCATCATCAATCCTCATAAGGAGGCAGAGATGGAACATCAAAGCACAATGTCACACCCACGTCATGATGCGTCTCACAATCCAAACATTTGCATCATAAAAAATAATCAAAACATGGCATGGTGTGGAGTACCTGTCACCTCAGGTGAGTGGATGCAGATGGTGTGAGGAGATCCTTCATCCTAACTATCCTCTAAATGATTGTAACACACTTTACACTACCCGGGGTCTTTCCCTGCCAATTCATTGGCCAACTTACACTATGGGTTCTAATAACCAATTCCCATTGGCCAAACTGTGGTGCCCCTCAATTTTTTGGGGTCTCACTCCCCCGATTCATCTCCCGGTGCTCTAGCACAATTTCTGGGCTGCGACGTGTACCTCTCCCAACAGGTCTACCCACCTGCACACCTCCACCACTGTAGTTGCCACCCGAGCTTACCTAGCTCCTCACCCTAACCTATCTAACTGGGGGCAGCCCCTCTCCTGGCTCTGTCACCCCTTGGTGCCCTTTGGCACTGGGCTACCCGGGTCCGTCCTCCGGATCCTCGGGCCCCATCCACACAACTACTACCGGCTCCCAGAGCCCACCTGCGGCCTCACCTGGCCGACATCCTTACAGTGGTGGAGTGCCCAAACCAACTACACACACTAACAGGCTACACGCCCAGCCATTTCCACAACACCAACGCACCCATCCACATACCATTCTGTCACCCGCACCACAGATGCCAATATCCAACTACAATTTACCTATACCCTCTACCTGACACTTACACTACCCGCCCCGGGTATCCGTGATGGGGGTCCACTCTTCCCCCATTCACACCTTCGCACCATCCACTCCACTCCACAATTTCCACCATACTCACTCCACGACCATCCATTCCAATACTCCATACCATTTATTCCATACACCCATTTACACCTGTTCTTCATTCACCTGTCGTTGCACACCTGTGCAATCATACCTGGTGCCACCTGCACCCTCCTTTCTTCCTGGACCATTTGGTCAACACAACACGCAATCACCACTACTCCCTCATACACTGCTCCACACACCTGTTCAGTTGCACACCTGTGCAATCACACCTGTTCCATTCTCACCTGTTCAATCCTCACACACACGGCATCATCTCAGCTAACTTCTCCCCTCTGAAACTTGCGCTTCCCAGTCGTCCCTTTAAACTATTGCGCTCCCACGTCATTATAATCCACACTAATCTACCTGCGTCCCCACTACAGGTATCAGTCACTAACTAACCTTAACGTTACCTAATGTCATCTTCGCTAGATCCCTACAATTATCCAAGCCCTCCCTGGCTCGGTTGTCATAGCCACCCCATAAACTATTGCGCATTTGCCCCCACCTGTGAGGGATGGTGGATTTGCCATCCCACCACATCGGGGGTCTCTCACTACCAATTTCGCTCGTCCAAATCCAACAATTCAAAAATTTTCCATTTACTGCCAATTCTATTCACTTTTCTAAATTTCGTTTCAAATCACTACTATCACTATCACCATCACCCGTCTACTTATTACATCCTCTCGGTGCGCCAATTCACATCACCCGTCTACTTATTACATCCTCTCGGTGCGCCAATTCACATCTACAGCCCGGCTTCGTACAGCCGAGCAACGAACGCGGGTCGTTTTTTTTTCCAGCGGCTGGATACGTCCCGCATTCGGGGCAGGGACGGAGGCTTACCCGGGCCGAGATCCCATGCACCACTTCGGCGTGGAGCCATCCAATGTCCCGATCTCGACCTGCCGGCACGTCTCAATAGAAAGTGGTCGCCATGACGACCCTTCCTATCGAGCTGCCCGCTCCGCCTTGTGGAGCCCGGACGCGGCCGCTCCACGCGAGGCCCAGCGTGGATCGCGCACGGCGGTCCTTTCGAACCCGCCGTGGCTCGGATCTCCGCTGGTTCTCGCGGCACGCGAAGCCCGGCACGCACCGAGGGCCCGATCCGGCTAAAAGTCGACCTAACCTTTAACCCGGTTACCGTCGACGCTTCACCTGCAGGCTTACATGCATACGCTACCTCTTTCTTGCTCATACATGCAGCCGTTCCCATTCTCCTCGTACCTTTTCTTTCACACCTCGGTACACTCACTCCGCTCACCGACTTGGTCACACACCTGACCACCGAACACTTTGGCACACATTCGTTGCTCGCACACCTCACCAATACACCTCTTCGCGCCCCCTCCTCGGTCACTTCCTCTGTGACAATCACAGGTGTGCCCTCATTCGCACACCCAACCACGTGCCTCACCACCAACTCAAATGTGCCTTCCCACACACGCTCTACCATTCCAGGTGTGCATCCTTCCATCCCAGGTGTACATCCTCGCTCACCTGTCACAACCAGCTCACTCTCCTTGTCACTCTCACTACTCTCACCTCCACTCTCGGTCGCGCACTCACCCTTACTCTTGACAGCATGCGCTTTCCCCATGCACCCGTCCGTTACACACCTTTCTCGCGCATCCTCCCGCGCACACTTCTTCGTTACTTCCTCCGTAACACTCACCACAGGCATGCATTCTCCCTTACTCTTGACAGCATGCGCTTTCCCCATGCACCCGTCCGTTACACACCTTTCTCGCGCATCCTCCCGCGCACACTTCTTCGTTACTTCCTCCGTAACACTCACCACACCGCGCTTCCCTGTGCTCCCTCGCACACGCGCTTCGACCAACTCACTCTTGACGGTACACTCACTCCTCGGCGTGCACTTTTTCCTCACACACCCCATGGTCGGACATTCTCGCACACCTCTTTTTTCGCACACCGGTCCTGTCACACACCTCACCAACGGCCTTTCACGAACACCCGGATCCAAACCAATCCCCAAGCCGACTGAAGCTTTCCTCACATCATGTACATTGCCACTCACCTTGGCACCTCGTCCCCGCACCTCCTTTGCCACCTGCAAACTCTTTATTTGGTTAGTGAGCATCACATCATGATTTGAACACAGACCTTGTACACATTCCATCACCTCCTCCCGGATTTCTCTCTTAGTTTCTGTCCGTCCCTTCTTAATTTCACTCACCTCTTCTCCCACTTCCTCTAATTTTTGTTTAACCTCTTTTATTTCTCGGTGCGTCTCCTCAAGTTCGTCCTCTAAGGCTACCGTGACCGTTTCTACGTGCGTCCTTACCTCCCGGTCCTTCGTCTCCATTGCTTCTGTCACCTCTTCCACCCTCATTGTCAGTTCCTCCCGTACCATCTGACATTGCCTCTGCGTCGCTATTAATTCGTTTTTAATTTCTTTTTGTGTCGCCTTTAACCCTCCTAGTACCGCCGTGTTCTTTTGAACCTGCTCCACTAACTTAGTTTGTCCCTCTGTCAGCTGCTCCACCTCCTCCGTCAGATCTTCTATTCCCCCCTGTAACTTTACCGTATTATTTCTCACCTCTTTCTCGATACGCTTTTCGCCTCGCTTTACCTCCTCGCGTAGCCCCGAGACCTCCTCACTCACCCCTCGTCGTATTTCCTCCATCTGGTTCCCCATCTGTTCGATTTCCCGGGCGGATTGTTCCCCCATTTCCCGCAATTTGTCCTCCATCCTATTTTCTAACCCCATTAACCCATTTTTCACCCCCTCTAACTGATTCTCTTGAGCGGCCATTCTGTTTTCTACCCCCATTAACCCATTTTTCACCCCTTCTATCCCATTGTCTAATCCCTCAAATTTCTTGTCTAACTCCTTAAAATTATTGTCTAACCCCTCAAATTTCTTGTCTAACTCCTTACCGGTACCCCTCGCTTCGTCCCTCATTACCCCCATTTGGCCCTCTAATCGCTCACTCTGAGCATCCATTTTTGCTTCTAGCCCCATATTTGCCATTAGTATGGTTGCATTAATCTGCGCCATGAGGTCCCGCACATCAATTCCCGCTATTTGCGCAGCGGGCGCGGCTACCCCGCGCTCGTGCGAGCCGCCCCTTTGTGCGTCTGATACCACGTGCGCGAGAGCGCCATTTTGCGCGTCTGACACCCCCTCAACCGCCTCCTCATTGCTCTCCTCCTCCCTTTCTTCCACATACATTTCCCCTGGTTCCTGGGTTACCCCTAACCCGTCTATCTCCCCCACCGACATCCGATCGCCTTGATTGTCCATGGCGCGATCTCAAAATTCGGGTTTTATAAAACAACACAATTTCGGCAGCTCGTAATTTTGACCAAAAAATTTTTTTTAAACTTTGGGCCTAACAAATTTAGTCCCGGGTCCGAATCCGACTCCTCGACACCAATTGTTACGGTACTAACACAATTGGTGTCCAAAATTTGGGCTAAATAAATTTAGTCCCAGGTTCGAATCCCATCTCCTGACTACCAATTGTTACGGACACGGTTTTTGGATGTTATTTTACCGAGCGGTGGTGTATTTAACCGCGTCCGAACAGTTACTCCCCGATTAGAACCCGATTCCAACCGAACGTTGACTAATCGCGCTACAGATATTCAATTGGGAAACCTCTAAAGCGACCGAAAGAGAAGAAGAGAGAAGAAAGACAGAGTTTGGAGGAAGAACAGATTTATTATACACGCACAAGCAATATTTTAGAGCGACCAATATTATTTACAGCAATAGATGGAAAAGAGCAGTCACACAGTGCATTGTTAACTTATTCTATTTCATTTACTTAATCCCCAAGACAAACGAGTAGGACAGGACGTTCACACTCACACGGTGGATATTGCAGGCAGGTAATGGCTCGAGGTTGATTGCTTGAGAGGAAGGCAAAATCGGAGGCCGCAGCACCCCTCGCGGTTTTGGCGGGAAAACCTCCGTCGCGTATCCGCGGCCGTCACGCGCTGGCTCGGCACACCTGCTCCTCTTCCTGGGGTGGAGCCGTCTCCCTCCGTTCAGCGCGTCTCTCCAACGACAGGGGGGTATTGCAGGCAGGCAGGCAGGTAGGTAGGTAGGTAGGTAGGTAGGGCTTGCGGTGGATTGCGCTCCTCTTCCAGGTCATCCCCCAGCGTATCTCTCAAGGCCTCTCTTGGTGCAGCCTCGTTGCTCCTCTCCAGCTCATCTCCAGTCATCTCTCATCTGGACTCTGGTAAAGCAGTCCCCTGCAGTCGCTTTTATCACCTCCGGCGGAATTAAGCCGCCGGCTCCGAGGGCACGCCCACCGGGTCACTCACCGCGGTGTTGATTGGCTGTTAGGGCTGGTTCACTCCTTCCCTCTTACGACGAGGTGGAGACACGCCTTTCTTCCCCAACCTTACCTCGTGGCCAATGGTGGTTTGAAGAAAACCAGCCAAAATGCGGAAGACAATTGGAAGGGAGGTTTTGGGGAAATTGGAAGGGCCTACGCTTATTTTGTTTGATACAATGCAAAGTCAATCTAGTGGGAAAACACATACTTAGCCTACATGGAATAAGGAAATACACTATTTAAAAGATATATCGTGACCTGCGTGTATATTTCATGCAATTAACTAGGACGCTGACTGCGACCATTATTTACATTACAGGGTGGTACCGTACGTTTGTAACGTTCACATTGTAACGTTTCCATTGTAACGTTTTCACATTCATTACACTTCCTCCAAAATTGTTACACTCCTCAAAACCCGTTACACTTCTCAAAACCCGTTACACTTCTCAAAACCCGTTACACTTCTCAAAATCGTTACAATATATATATATATATATATATATACATATATATATACATATATATATATATATATATATATATATATATATATATATATATATATATACATATACACATATATATATATATACACATATACACATATATATATATATACACATATATATATATATATATATATATATATATATATATATATATATATATATATATATATATATATATATATATATATACACATATATATATATATATATATATATATATATATATATACACATATATATATATATATATATATATATATATATATATATACACATATATATATATATATATATATATATATATATATATATATATATATATATATATATATATATATATACATATATATATATATATATACACATATATATATATATATATACATATATATATATATATATATATATACATATATATATATATATATATACATATATATATATATATATATACATATATATATATATATATACATACATATATATATATATATATATATATATACATATATATACAGTGGAACCTTGACTTACGAGTTTAATCCGTTCCGTGACCGAGCTCGTAACTCAAATTGCTCGTATCTCAAATCAAATTTCCCCATTGAAATGCATTGAAATGCTATTAATCCGTTCCAGCCCGCCAAAAACCACACCAATTTTTTTTTAAATATACAGTATATATAAAAATATCTCGCGCTTTATATTTCACCTGTATGCAGCATACAAGTTGGCAGGATGGCCTGGACTGGAGGTACGCACACTTGACTCTAAAGTCTAAACTGTCCAGCCTGGGTTTGAATCCCGACCCAGCTATAACCTGTCATGGGTGAATCACAGGCAGGGTGATTCATCAATGGGTGTACCGCTAAACTGGGCGCCCCGTTTGCGTCCCATTAGTTGTTGGATGTTAAGGATCTCACCGTGTTTTCCACAAAGAGAAGGCGAGCTATCGCCGGCACTCTGAACAAGTTGACGGCAGAGATACTGTACTTGCACGGCATGATAACCACGTGTCGCACGATCTCTTGTCATGGTCCACAAGATTATCACAGAGAGGTGCAGCTTCCAGCGTTTCGAGATCTGATCCAGGCCTATCCAACGAGACCGGTCCCAGCGTTCTAGGCCCGGTGGTTGTCTCAGACGGACCCGACAACGGCAGTGTTCGTTTTAACTCGATTCGATTCGAGCGCCGACGTGCCGGCGAACAAAACCGGTCATATCTTTTGAACGCGTGGCTCGATTTATACAAAATAAACTTTTTCTTGAAGGTCTGAACCGTGCGCTCAAAACGATACCGAGTTTGACCCTGAGAGAGCCGTTTTGCGCCGGCAAAGGCGCCTTGTGTGACGTGAGGACCACGTCGTGCTGCATAGATTATCATAAATTATCATATCATTATCGGCGGCGTTATATATCATTAGCGCTATACGACAGAGATACTGTACGTGCACGTCAAGATAACCACGTGACCGGAGCCCACCTGGCGGCGTAAACTCAAAATAACCGAAATGCGAAAACTAAAATGCAGCGCTATACTACGACAGAGATACTGTACGTGCACGGCAAGATAACCACGTGACCGGGTGGCGAAAGCTCGTAACTCGGATCTCGGCTCGCATCTCAAAGCAATAAACTGCCAGAGTGACGGCTCGTATCTCGAAAAACTCGTAAGTTGGGGCACTCGTAAGTCGAGGTTCCACTGTATATATATATACATACATATATATATATATATATATATATATACATATATATATAAATATATACAGTCACGTGAAAAAGTAAGAACACCCCATGTAAAGTTTTGACTTTTTCAACATATTTCAACATACAGCTATTTGATCTTCATTTCAACAATATTGATAGATAAAGGTGATATAATATAACAAATATCATGAAACATTTACATTTTGTAGTCCATTGTATAATTTAAATAAACATAAATGCAAATTTCGCATGTGGAAAAAGTAAGTACACCCCTTGGCTCGAATAGGTGGTATTGTCCCCTTTGGCAGAAACAACCTCAAGTAGGCATTTCTTATAACTGTCCACCAGTCTCTGACATCGACTGGGAGAAATTTTTTCCCACTCCTCCATGCAGAATTCTTTCAGCTGTGCGATGTTTGAGGGGTTTATTGCATGCACAGCTCGTTTCAAATCCCCCCACAACATCTCAATGTGATTTAGATCCGGGCTTTGACTTGGCCATTCCAGAACCCTCCATTTCTTTCTTTTCAGCCATTCCTTGATGGTTTCAACTGGTAAGTTTAGGGTCATTGTCATTTTGCAAGGTCCACCTTCGGTTGAGCTTCAACTTTCCGACAGAAGGCCTCACATTATCCTCAAGCACCCTCTGGTACAATGAAGAATTCATAGTGGATTATATGATGGTGAGCTGCCCAGGCCCTGATGCAGCAAAGCTGCCCCAAACCATAATATTTCCACCACCATGCTTTACAGTTGGTATCAGCTTCTTGTGGTGAAATGCTGTCTTTGGTTTTCGCCAAACATGTCTTCTGGTACTGTGGCCAAGTAGCTCTACCTTTGACTCATCTGTCCAGAGCACATTGTTCCAGAAGTGCAGGTCTTTGCCTAGGTGTTCATTGGCAAACTTTAGTCTTGCCCTGATGTTCTTTCTGGACAGCAAAGGTTTCCTCCTGGCACACCTCCCAAAGGATCAAATTTGTGCAGCCTCTTTCTAATGGTGGACTCGTGCACTTTGTCATCAACAGTTGCAAGAGCTACCTGTAGGTCCCGTGATGACATTCTGGGGTTCTTCGAGACTTCTTTCAGCATCTTGCGGTCTGCTCTCGGGCTGAACTTGCTGGGCCGGCCTGGCCTGAACAAGTTGGCAGTTGTTTGGAATCTTCTCCACTTGTAGATGATCTTCCGGACAGTCGAATGATCGATTTCAAATTGTTTGGATATCTTTTTTAATCCCCTCCCAGATTCGTAGGCATCTATAGCCTTCTTTCTGAAGGCCTCAGAGAGCTCTTTTGATCTCGGCATGGCGACACTGCACACTTCAACAACAAAGAGCAAACCAAACTAAATGTCTGAGGTTTAAATAAGACAGGTTCCTCCAAGATCCTCTCTAACGATGTTCTAATCATTTGCACCTGAGCTGGTGCACCTGATTCTAATTTTAGGTATTTGAAGTCATGATAAATGTAGGGGTGTACTTACTTTTTCCACATGCGAAATTTGCATTTATGTTTATTTAAATTATACAATGGACTCCAAAATGTAAATGTTTCATGATATTTGTTACATTCTATCACCTTTATCTATTAATATTGTTGCGGTTTTTAGAACCTTCACATGTAAATTTAGTTGTAAATTCCCTTGTAAATAACCCCTGTGTACATTTCCCCTTAATTGGCTGTTAATTGAAATAATTGCACCTTAGTTAGTCCACATTGCAACACGTAGCAAATCATAGGCCCTTTTCATGGTTATATCATTAGTATGTGTTTCAGGTAAGGCTGTGTTTCCAATAGTCGACTCTACGTTGCATCAATCAAATGAGATAGATCCCTTTCAATATACCCAATGGCCTCCTAAAAGTGCCAGTAAGTTGCATGGGGCTGTGTTTACTGGCTCCACATCGCGCCAAAACTCCATTGCCCACGAGGCCGGGATCGGAGAAGAAGGGCGTGGCCCCACCTCGTCATCAAAGGTGGAGCAAGAGAGCCCCTGGCGACCAACCAGGAATCAGTGGGCATGGCTTGATGGGGTGTGGCAAGGAACATCTGGCAAGTTCGAGAAAGTTCCACGGGGGTGGTTATAAAACCCTTGGCGCGAGGCCCCCAGGCGATGAGCGAGGAGAGGCGGTAGATGAGCTTCAGAAGCGGATGACCAAGGAGCACCGAAAGACGCATAAGAAGGCAGGAGAGACCAAGCTGGGTAAAGCGCTGCTTCGAGCAGCCCTGCCGCATGAAGCTCTGACGCACTGCTGCGAGCAGCCCGGCCGTGAGAACCCGAGTGCGGGGAGTCGGCGGCCGCTCGCTTCCAGCCCTGCCATTCTGCATGGACCCTTCTCATCCCTCCAGTCATTCCTGCCTGCAATTCCCTATTCGTGTGAGTCTGTTTGTATTGTCCTGTGGGTATAAGTAAGCCTGTTTAAGCATTGCGCTGTGTCTTCTTTTCCTGTATATTACTTTTATTTCTTCTCTTCCTTTGGTTTTTGTGTAGTTAATAATAAATACCTGTTCCTCCTTACTTTGGTTTCATTCTCGTCTGATCGTCTTCGTGTTTTCCCTGTTGAATATCTGTGGCACGATTTTGGCAGAACCGCTTACAATCGGGTTTAGTCAATTGCTAACGGCTCGGATTCCGGATTGCTAAACCGCTCGGCAAATACCATCTTGTCCGGGATTCGAGCGGTACTTGTCTCCCTGTTTTGCGGAGGGATTGATAACGGTATTCAGGCTAATACCTGGACCAATAACCCTGATCAATCCCACCCCGCAAAAGAGCGTTACAAGTACCAGGACCGGTCGGACGGCCAGCTTAAAAAGACGAGGGGATTAAACCCCCCTCGGTAAGGGGAGTGCCGTCCCCCGGATCTGTAACAATTGGTGTCAGGAGTGGGATTTGAGGCCCGAACCAAATTTTTAAGAAAATGTCTAAAAATTTGGTCAAAATTACGAGCGGCCGAAATTGTAGTAATATTCCATATTAAAGTCGTGCCATGGATGATCAAGGCGGTTGGATGCTGGTGGGGGTAGAAGAGGAGGGTTTGGAGGTAACCCAGGACCCCAGGGAGTAACTGGGAGAGAGGGAGGAGGAGAGCGATGAGGATGTGCTAGACGAGGTTTCAGGTGCACAAGATGGCGGCCTCGCGTACGAGGTTAGAGGCGCACAAAATGGCGCTTCGCACGTGGCTGCGGCAGCCACGCCCGCGGCACCGATGGACTGGGGCCTATTCATCGAGCAAATAAGGGCCCTTATGGCCGAGTCGGGGGTCAAATCAAGGGCAGAAATGGGAAGCCAAATCGAGCAATTGGGAGGCCAAATTGGAGCAATGAGGAACGACATGGGAAATCGAATCGGGGGGGCTAGAAGCCAAATTTGAGGGTTTAGGCAACAAATTTGAGGGTTTAGACAACAAATTTGAGGGGTTAGACAACGGCATGAAAGGGGTGAAGAATGGGTTAACGGGGCTAGAAGACAAGATGGAAGGCAAATTGAGGGAAATAGGGGAGCAATCCGCCTGGGAAATTAAGCAGATGGGGAATCAAATAGAGGAGGTGAAAATCGGGTTGGAAAGTAAATTGGATGCCCAAAGGAATGATTTGGAACAGATGAGGGCAGCATCTACCAAAGGGATGGGAGAGATGGGGGAGGATATAAGGCGCGGAGTGGGCGAAGAGGTCGCGGGGGTACGCGAGGAGGTAAAGCGGGGTGAGGAGCGCATGGAGAAAGAGGTGAGGAACAGTACGGCTTGGTTACAGGGGGGCATAGAAGACCTGACGCGGGGAGTAGAGCAGCTGACAGTGGGACAGAAGGAGCTTGGGGACCAGGTGGAAAAGAACACGGCGGTGATAGGAGGGTTGAAAGCGACACAAAAAGAGATTAAAAAAAGAACTGATAGCGACAAAGAAGGAATGTCAGACGGTACACGAGGGGTTGACGAAGAGGTTAGAAGAGGTGACCGAGGCAATGGAGGTCACCTCTTCAAAAGAACGGGAAGTCAGGACGCACATAGAAACGACCAAGGTGGCCTTCGAGGGAGAAATTGAAGGGGCGCACCGGGGAATAAAAGAGGTCAGACAAAAATTAGAGGAAGTGGAAGAGGGGGTAAGTGAAATTAAGAAGAGACAGAGGGAGACTAAAAAGGAGATAAAGGAGGAGGTGATGGAATTGGTGCAAGGTTTGTGCTCACAGCGTGATGATGTGCTTACTGACCAAATAAAGAGTTTGCAGGTGGCGGAGGAGGAGCGGAAGAGAAGAGGTGCCGAGGTGAGTGGCAATATGCTCGGGAATGTATATGGTGTGAGGGGAGATTCAGTGAGCTTGGGTGTTGGTCTAGACCCGGGCGATCGTGAAAGGCCGCTGGTGAGGTGTGCGACAGGTGCAGAGTGCGTGGACGGAGGGTGTGTGCAAGGATGTCCAACTATGGGGAATGCGGAAGGTATTTGTGAGCCAGGGTGTGCGGCGGTGATCGGGTGTGTGCAAGAATGCACCCCCATGAGTGGTACGGAGTATGTACCGGGAGAGAGTGCACACGAAGGTGCGCGAGAAAGGTGTGGAACAGAGGTGTGTGTGAGGAAAAAGTGTGCGCCGAGGAGGAGTGTGCTGTCGAGAGTGAGAGTGAACGCACGACAGAGTGTGGTGGTGAGAGTGACACGGAGTACGAGTTGGTTGTGGCAGGTGAGAAAGAATGCACACCTGGAATGGAAGAATGCACACCTGGAATGGTTGAGCGCGTGTGGGAATGCACAACTGAGTTGGTGGTGAAGCGCGTGATTGGGTGTGCAAAAGAGTGCACACCCATGGTTGTCACAGAGGATGTGACCGAGGAGTGGGCGCGAGGAGGTGTGTTGATGATGTGTGCGAATGACGAGTGTGTGCCGAGGTGTGCGTTGGTCAGGTGTGTAACGAAGTCTGTGAGCGGAATGAGAGTACCTGGGTGGTGTGTAAGAGAAGGTGCAATGACGGAGTGTATGGAGACACCTGGATGTGTGAATAAGGAATGGAACACGTGGTGTGAGCATGCAAGTGAAGCATCGACGTTAAACGGAGCAGCGGTTAGACCGACGTTTAGCCGACGCGAGCCCTCGGTCCGTGCCGGGCTTTGGGTACTGCGGGAACCGGCGGGGGTCGTAATCACGGCGGTTTCAAAAGAACCGCCGTGCGTGACCCGGACCAGGCCTCGCCCTGCATGGTCGCGCCCGCGCTCTGCTAAGCAGAGAGGGCGGCCCAGTGCGAGGGAAGGTAAGAAGGGTCGGGACGGCGACCCCATGTGGTTGCGGCGTTCCGGCCGGGCGAGATTGGGCCATCGGGCGGGAGACCGAAAGGCTCCGCGCCAAGGTGGACCTTGGAATCTCGGGCCGAGTAAACCTCCCCTGAACCGAGTGCCGGACGGACCCAACCGCGGTAGACAAACCACCCGCCTTCAATGCTTGGCTTTGCGAAGCCGCGCTTTGAGAAGGTAATGACGCACCGAGGCTCAAAGATTAATTGACGATGGTAGGGATAGGGTATATGATTGGCAAATTGGATTGGAAACTTTGATGGGTAAGATGATTGGCAAAATTTGATTGGCAGAAGAATTGGATGGGCGAAATTGATAGTGGGAGACGCCCGATGTAGAGGAGTGGCAACTCTGCCATCCCTCACATCCCCGGGCACATGAGCTATAGTTTATGGGGTTTGGCAGTGCAAGCTCACCGAGGGCGGATTAGGATAAATGATTAGGGATATAGAGAAGGATGACAATAGGTAACTGTAGGGTTAAGTAGTGACATTGTACCTGTAGAGGGGACGTAGCAGATTAGTGGATTATAATAACGAGGGAGCGCAATAGTATAAGGGAAGACGGGGAGCGCAAGTTTCAGAAGGGAGTAGTTAGATCAGATGATGCAGTGTGTTTGTGGTTTATTGAATGAGGAATTGGTATGGAAGTTTTTGCTGGTGAGCATGTCCAAATGAGGAATTGCTCGTGAGAGATGTGTGTGTGTGAAGGAGGTGATGGAGCAGCGTATGGTGAAAAGAGCGATTGTGAGTTGTATTGAGCAGAGTATTGTGAGTGTGGACATTGTAGTGAATGAAGAAGCCTGGGAGGAAAGGAGGGTGCAAGACTGCAAGAGCCACCAGGTATGTGTGAGCACAGGTGTGCAAGTGAACAGGTGTATGGAGAATGGTTGAATGGAATAACTGGTCTGGAGTAAATGGAGTATGGAATGGATGGTGTGGAGTGAATATGGTGGAAAACGTGGAGTGGAGTGGTTGGTGCGAAGGGAATGGATGGGGAGGATGGACCCCCATCACGAATACCCGGGGAGGGTAGTTTAAGAGTTAGGTAGAGGGTATAGGTAAATTGTGGTTGGATATTGGCATATGTGGTGCGTGTAGTAGAATGGTGTTTGGATGGGTGCATTAGTGACGTGGAAATGGCTGGGCGTGTGGCCTGTTAGTGTGAATGGTTAAATGGACACTCCGCCAGTCCGCCACTGTGAGGATGTCGGCCAGGTGAGGCTGCAGGTGGGCTCTGGGAGCCGGTAGAGTTGTGAATGGGGCCCGAGGATCCGGAGGACGGGCCCGGGTAGCCCAGTGCCAGAGAGGGCACCGAGGGGGTAAGTGCCAGGGAGGGCCTTCCCCAGTTAGATAGGTTAGGGTAAGGAGCAGGTAAGCTCGGAGGCAACTGCAGTGGCGGAGGTGTGCAGGTGAGTAGACCTGCTAGGGGAGCCACACGACCCAGTCCTGAAATTGTGCGAAGGCACAGGGAGTTGAATCGGGGGAGTGAGACCCCAAATTGATGAGCACCACAGTTTGGTCAATGGGAATTGGTTTTTAGAACCGCATAGTGTAAGACGGCCAATGGTTTTGCAGAGGAAGACCCCGGGTAGAGTAAAAGTGTTAGTCATTTTGAGGATAGTTAGGATTGGAATCTCCTCGCACCATCTACATCCACTCACCTGAGGTGATGATAGTGCTCCACACCATGCCATGGTATATTTTTGTGCAGATGTTTTTGGGAATGTGAGACGCATCATGACGTGGGTGAGACATTGTGCTTGGTATTCCATCTCTTCCTCCTTAAGAGGGATTGATGATGAATTGGATGATGGCAAATTTGGTTAGACATTGGGATTGTAACGAATTTGGAATTAGGGGAGATATGGGGAAGACAGGACGTAGTGACGAATTTGTAAATTGTTGTGTAAATACGGGGTAAGGGGCGAGGGTAGAGTAGGTGACAGGGGGGGGTGACGTACGTTAGGGACGAGCTTTCTCCGCTCAATCTCCAGGTGCACCTCACCCCTGCATTGCCTTGTGTTGATGTGTACCCTTGTGACCTTACCCATCGCTGACTTTGCTTTGTCTTCCTCCCCACCCATGGACCGTGCTCTCTGGGCACTGAGGGAGAGCGTGCGGGAGCCGCATTTGTGTGCCCGAGCCCCCGCTGCCAGCTGCCTGGATCGATGCACCACTTTATGGACCACACGTCATGCGGCCATGCACCACCATATGGACCACGGTTCTGTGGCCGAGCACCACACTTATGGACCACACGTTTGTGGCATGACCCCTCTGCTGGGACCGGCCATGATGGCCCGGGAAGAGTTGGCTTGCGGACCACAGTGAGGTGGCCCCTTTTGCCCTACAGGTGGACCACCCATAGTTGGCCCCTGTGGGCCATAAATGAAAATGAACACGTTCTGTGCTTTTTTTGTTATTATTGTGTAAATAGGCAGCAAGCCACGAAGAAAGACAACATCTGGAAGGAACATCGGACCAGCAGGAGCAGAGGGAGCAGCAAGATCAAGACCATCAGTTTGTTTTTATTGTGCGTGCAATGCAGCACTGGATGGTGCTTGACTGGTGCTTGCCTGATTGGTGCTCATTGGTGCTTTGGTGCTTGCATGCTCGGGGAAGCATGGCAATAAAATTCTGCATCCCCGGGCATGTGAGGGTGGTGTATCGATGCAGTGCATGCTTTTCCTCCCTCCCACAGGGTTCGTTTTCTTTTGTCTCCCAAACAAATGACAGGTCCTGGGTTGCGTTTTGTAAATACAAATAGTGTCACTTGTAAATAATGCTCCCCACCGTACATGTGTAGTTTGAGAATTAATTCCGCAATTCGGTTAATTGTGGGTGCTAATCTGTTAGGCAGGAGGCAACGTAGCAGGCGGGACATACTTAATTGTGTTTTAAAACTGTCGCACTCAAGGGCAAGGTTAATAGTAGAGGGTATTACACCTGCGTGTCACATTAAGTTAAAGTTTTTTTTCGGCCCGAGACGTGCCGTGAGGAATGAGGGTGCTGTGTTGCGGTTTTTAGAACCTTCACATGTAAATTTAGTAGTGAATTCCCTGTTAAATAACCCCTGTGTACATTTCCCCTTAATTGGCTGTTAATTGAAATAATTGCACCTTAGTTAGTTCACATTGAAACACGTAGCGAATCATAGGCCCTTTTCATAGTTATATCATTAGTATGTGTTTCAGGTAAGGCTGTGTTTCCAATAGTCGACTCTACGTTGCATCAATCAAATGAGATAGATCCCTTTCAATATACCCAATGGCCTCCTAAAAGTGCCAGTAAGTTGCATGGGGCTGTGTTTGCTGGCTCCACATCGCGCCAAAACTCCATTGCCCACGAGGCCGGGATCGGAGAAGAAGGGCGTGGCCCCACCTCGTCATCAAAGGTGGAGCAAGAGAGCCCCTGGCAACCAACCAGGAATCGGTGGGCATGGCTTGATGGGGTGTGGCAAGGAACATCTGGCAATGTCAAGTGTATGTAGTGTAGTGACTATATAGAGTGTATATGTCAAGGAACATATACACTATATATATATATATATATATATATATATATATATATATATATATATATATATATATATATATATATAGTAACGGATTTGAGAAGTGTAACGAATTTGAGAAGTGTAACAATTTTGAGAAAGTGTAACGAATGTGAAAAGTATGGTTTTGTTGTGTGTAACTGACCCTCGTAATGTAAAGAATGGTCGCAGCTCGTCCTCTTAGTTAATTCCATAAACCTACACACAGGACACGATATATCCTTTTAAATAGTTAGTCCCTTATTCTCTGTAGGCTAAGGATGTGTTTCCCACTAGTTTGACTCTTCATTGCACCGAATTAAATAAGAGTAGGCCCTCCGACGCCCCATGGCAGCTTCCAAGTGCCAGGTTTGCCACTTTGCTGCAATTGGCTCTTTAGGCACTTTGCTGCATTTTCATCTGCCGTCCACTTTGCTGCATTTGACTCCATTACGCACGAGGTAACGCCGAAGAAGAAAGGCGGGTCTCCACCTCGTCATAGAGGGGAGGAGTAAGTCGGCCCCGCTCATCCAACCCAGAACGAGGGGTTTGGCTTGAGAGGGTGGAGAGAGAACGCTTGGGGGAGGTTCGCAAAGGGTGAAGGGCGGGGCCTATATAACCCGCCGCGGGACGCTCCCCGAGCAGATGAGCTTTTACAGAGATGGGTCCAGGAGATGCGCTGGAGATGAGCAGGTGTAACCGAGCCGCCGTGAGACGTGCCGCGCTGCAGGAAAAGCGGACCGGGGCAACGCAAGGAGCGCACGAGGCAGCAGTACGGAGAAAGGAACTTCGCCTGCGCAGTTTGGGACCAAAGCTCGGCTTCTTGACGGCGGTGCCTTCTGGCCCGACCGTGCCCAGTACCCGCTGAACCTTCCTTGCCTCTAAAAGCCACCCATCTCCAAGCCATTCCTTCCGGCCTGCATTTCCCCGTGTAAGTGTGATCGTCCGTCTGTCTTTCACGTTGTCCTGGGGTTTATTAATTAAGCTTGTATAGGTAAGCTAATGATTTCACTGTGTGTCTGCTCCTTCCATTTTCTGTATATAACCAACTGCTCTCTTTGCCTTGGCTTGTGAAAATAATTAATAAATCCTGTTATTCCTCCGTACTTCTTCTTCTTCTTCATTCTCGTTCGGTCGCTTTACAGGTTTCCAAATTGAATATCTGTGGCGCGATCCAGCCAACGTTCGGGAAGGGTTAATCGGGGTAACTGTTCGGCCGCGGTGCCTCCGCTCGGCAAACATCCTTATCCGCGGACCGTAACAATATATATATATAAATTATATATATATATATATATATATATATATATATATATATATATATATATATATATATATATATATATATTATATATATATATATTATATATATATATATATATATATATATATATATATTGTTACGGACCGCGGATAAGATGTTGATTTGCCGAGCGGATGGCGCCGCGGCCCTAACAGTTACCCCGACTAACCCGATTCCTGAACGTTGGCAAAAATCGCGCCACAGATATTCAATGGGGAAAAGACTAAAGCGAAGGATGTGAAGAAGAAGAAAGACAAAGGGTAAGGAATACAAATATAATTTATTTACTATTTACAACCAAAAGAAACCAAGGAGAAGGAAGGATAATAAAATAAAGACAGAAGGAATCAAGGAGACACAGTGCAAATATTAACTTATACAAGCTTACTTATACCCAGGGACAAGACAAAAGACAGACTACATGCACACTTACACGGGGGATGATGGCAGGAATGGCAGGAGGTGGATGGCTGGAGGGAGCGGAAGGTTCAGCTGGAACCGCAGCACGGTCGGGTCGGGGATGAGCAGCCGCCGCCCTTTCTCGATCGGCGCGTTTAGCAGCCGCCGTTCCTTCGCGGCCCCGCTCGAAACTGCCGTCAAAGCCCCGAAGCTGCTGTGGCTGAAGCTGCTGTGGCTGAAGCTGCTGCGTGCCGCTGCTCTTTCAGGGATCCTCTCTGGCGCAACTCCTTCTTGGAACCTTTGGCGCAACTCTTTTAATTCACCTCTCCCTCTCTTGCTTAGTCCAACAACTTCCTCTCTTGCTTAGTCCAACAACAACTTCCAGGCTTTTCGGTGTTCTGATCTCCTCCCTCCTCGAATCTCTCTGGGGGCCTCTGCCTCGGGTTATATAAGCCCCACCCTTGACCCTTTTGCGAACCTCCCCCAAACGTTCTCTCTCTGCCCTCTAAAGCCAACCCCTCGTTCTGGGTTGGTCGGCAAGGGCTGGTTCACTCCTCCCCTCTATGACGAGGTGGAGACACGCCCTTCTTCCCCGACCTTGCCTCGTGGCCAATGGTGGTTTTGGGGGCGATTCAAGCTAGCCCCAGCCAAAGGGCAGCAATGGCGAATGAAGAAAACCGCCCAAAATGCAGTTGGCAATTGCAGCAAAGTGGACGGCAGATGAAATGCAGCAAAGTGGACGGCAGATGAAATGCAGCAAAGTGGACGGCAGATGAAATGCAGCAAAGTGGCTAAACCTGGCACTTGGAAGATGCCATGTCGGAGGGATCTACTTTATTTAATGCAGTGCAATGGAGTGTCAAATTAATGGAAGACAAATCCTTAGCCTAATACACATAATAAGGATATAACTACTAAACATGGATATATGGTGTCCTTCGTGTATGCTTTATGGAATTAACTACGGGAACGCCCTTTGACCTTTATACAACACTGGAGTAAGGAGGGCGATATTTTTACAACTATTTACACAACAACAACAAACAAAAAAAACCATTCTCATATCCACAATATATATATATATATATATATATATATATATATATATATATATATATATATATATATATATATATATATATATATATATATATATATATATTTGTTCTTTGAATTTTGGTCTGTCTCAAAGTATAATCCAAGTTGAAGGAATTTTTTTTTTTTAATATACCTTTGTCGGACTTGTTTTTTGAATTTTTGTCTGTCGCATTGTGTAATTAGTGGTTGTTATTCAGATCTATCATCTATCTATCTATGTATTTATCTATCTCACACACACACATTGGATGACCGTCAGACACAACTCAGGCCCTACACCTGCTCGTCAAAGAGGTTCTGGGATCGAAGGATCAAAACCTCAATGATGGACGATGCCCAGGCAGACGTTCATTGAATCAGTAAATCAAAGGAATTCTTCAGATATCTGTCTCACATTTCATTATTTACACTTGCATGACAACAGGTAGACACTGATCTCTGTGTGCCTGGCTATTTGTAAATATAACAAGCGTTACGCCTAGGTCCCCCGTCGGTGAAGTGATGCGAGTTGACAAAGTGGAAGACGCAGAAAACATGCTATGATATGATATTTCGCTCACAAGGTTCAGACATACATGGAGGCGGCCATCTTGGATGTTGACGTGGCGGCCCAATTTTCAATGGTGTTCTTCCTTATGCCTAGATACACCCACACACCAGATTAGAAGTTGGTACTTCGCTTATTTTTCAAGATATTCCGCTCACAAGGTTCAGACATACATGGCGGCGGCCATCTTGGATTTTGACGTGGCGACCCAATTTTCAATAGCCTTCTTCCTTGTGCCTAGATACACCCAAACACCAGATTAGAAGTTGGTACTTTGCTTATTTTTCAAGATATTTCACTCACAAAGTTCAGACATATATATGGTGGCGGCCATCTTGGATTTTGACGTGGCGACCCAATTTACAATAGCGTTCTTCCTTATGCCGAGATACACCCACACACCAGATTAGAAGTTGGTACTTCGCTTATTTTTCAAGATATTCATCTCACAAGGTTCAGACATACATGGCATCAGACATACATACAACAACAACAACAACAACATGCATTTTAAAGGCCATTTTCCCTGCTAGAGCGGGGGTTAGCCTTGCGGTCCCCATGACAATCTTCTCCATTTTGCCCTATTTTCTGCATCTCTCCTTGTTAACCCCCTTGCCCGCATTTCTTCTTCCACCATCTTTAGCCAAGTCTTTCTCGGTCTTCCCCGTCTTCTACTTCCTTCTACATTCATTTCCATCACTCTTCTCAACCAGTCACTTTCATCCTTCCTCAACACATGACCAAACCATCTCAACCTGTTCCTCTTCACAGCATCAATCACAGGCTCTATTCCCATCATCTTTCGCAATTCATCATTTGTCTTCCTCTCTCTCAACGATACTCCGCACATCCGTCGAACCATTCGCATTTCCACCCTTTCCAACCTTCGTTGCTGCTCTACGTTCATTACCCATGTCTCACTCCCATAAATCATAACAATTCTCACACATGCAGCATACACTTTTCCCTTCAGCTTCAACGACACTCCCCTCATCATCAGCACGCCACTCAATTCCCGAAACTTCTTCCATGCACATCTCACTCGAGCAACCGTTGCCGAGTCTGATCCACCTTCTCCATTCAGCATGTCTCCGAGGTAGCAAAATGTTTTCACACCTTCCAGCTTCACGCCGTCTCCAAGATCCAACTCAACATTTCCTCCATCTGCAGCTCCCTCTGTGCACACCTTACATTTGAATGTAGCTGCCACACTGGAAAATGACCCTCTTAGACCACTACATTTTTGATGAACCCACTCAGCGCACATTGTACACTGAATGGAGTTCACTCCGACACCCTTCCTACACAGAGCACAGGGCCACTTCCCAGTTCTTTCCACCTCACCACATGCTTTACCACTTGCCATCACCTTCGTCTTTCCGATATTCACCTTCAGACCTTTTGTCTCCATACATTCCTTCCACGTGTTCATCTTTTCCTTCAGTCCATCCATACTTTCCTTACTTTCCGCAATCAACACCAGATCATCTGCAGCATGACATACATGGTGGTGGCCATCTTGGATTTTGACGTGGGTTGCACCCACACACCAAATTCGAATGCGGTCCTTCGCTTATGCACGCCTGCACGCACGCAAACACGCATGCACACACGCACGCACGCACAGACGGACGGACACACGGACGGAGGGGAAAACCATAGTCCCCCTTTCGCTCCGCTGTGCGACGGGGGACAATAATCGTTGAGCCGTGAAAGGGTGAAGGGAAGAAAAATAAAATAGCAAGTGAGCGTGCTCAATGCAGGGAACCGACCTGGCACAGCTAGGTATTTATATGGCTCCCCACATTCACCTCTACAAAAGTTTCTGGGATTTACTTGAATGGAAACTACGTATTTAATAAAGAAAGTCTCCATTCTGTGGGAGTTGCTAGAAATAGACTTGCAGGTTGTACACGTTTGGTGTCCTGCCTGATTGACATCATTAGAGAATTGTACGAGCCTTGTTTGCCTGCCGTTGGGCTTGTGAACTTTCTGCTTACGCTGATGAGATGTATTTTTATTCGAACTAAAAAGAGATGTCTGAATATTAAATTCCAATTGGCTCATTTAGCTTTGGAAATTGGATGCATCTTTGCTTTTTTTTGTTTTTTCATGGGAAACCTTGTTACATTTTAAAGAATTGAGACGTCTCGTATGGAAATCATCTTTCTAAGGGTTTGAAAAACTTAACACCACAAACTCTCCTTCTGAAGTGTAGGTTTAATTTGCCATGATCGTCATAACCCCCATGATACACCCTGTAACCAACACCTTTCAACTAGTTCAGTGGCTAAACAGGGGAACTGGCTCACATTGCAGACAGGTCGGTGACCTCTCCGCAGATCTAACTCCCTCTGCTCTCTCTCTCTCTCAACCCTCCGACCCTCCCCAGCAACTCCAGAAGGCACGCGTTCCTTTGATATCCCCTCTTGGTTGACCTCAGAAAGCCCAGGCAGACTTCACACATCAACTCCTTTGGTTGTAGTTTCTCCCGTTAGTGGAACTGCCTTTGTGAGGCTATTCAATGCCACCCTACCCTTGCAGGAATTGAAGTTGCAGGTGGTGTTAGTTTGTTGCCTTTTTACCTCTTGTCACTTCACTCTTTCATGAGCCTTTGATTATATATTGTAAGTTGTAACATATCAATTATTTTTAACTTGTAGATATTGATGGAAATTGCATCTTCAAAATGTATGTTATTTCCAACCACTGTGGTGCAACAGGCATGACCGGATTTATGGGCAGGTGACCATCTTGGGTGCCAGGCTCAGGGGCTTGGGGTGCACCTGCACAAGGCTATAACAAGGAAAATTAACACAGGAAGCCATTCGGCCAATCATGCCTGCACTACACCAACACCAAATTGAATCAAATAACTGACCAAATACAGCACTGGAGTATCTATACATTACCACCCACAGATCCTTTTCCTGGGTGACACTCTCCAAAATTGCCCCCTTGCATATTGTAATCCTTATTTTTATTACCCATCCTGAGCACCTTATATTTTTTTGTTAAATTGCATCTGCCAATCTTCCTCCTGATATATTTAAGTATTGTTAAGTGGAAGGGGTGTGGAGGTGGGGGGGGGGGGGGGGTCCATAGCTAGCCTGGGGTAAGTGTAGTATGATCCATGTGTTTTGAGTAGTTTAGATTGCTATGCAGAAGGGAGCTGTAAGAGTAGGTCGTTTGTTACACATGACACAGAGGAAGCAGCATATGTAATTTATAGACAAGTTATACATTAATTTTGTGGGTGTAAACACCTCACGATTGTGGCGGGGGATAGGTGAGAATTTCCCATGAAAGAGGCACATATATGTCACGTGTGTGAAAGGCCGATCACGATCTCTCTGGCCAATGTGTGTCAACCATGGCGACACCGTGTGCTGTGGGCCCAGAAGTGCCAAAGTGCATTTACTTTGTATTGGGACCTCCCCGTAGGCAGGACTGTCAAGGCAAGCGAGAACTCCACCCAGGAGAAGAAAAAGAAGAGAGAGAGAGACATGGAGACGAGGAGGAAGAGGAGGCCTCGGGGTTTTGAGGGAGATCAAAAAGCCTTGTGTTACAGGAGTACAAAAAATGTTCATGGAGGAGTTTTAGTGAGGAGACATTATAATGGTTCTTTCTGGAGGTTTGGGATTGACTCAAGCTGGGATTACTGTGTTTTGGGGGGGCCTGAAGGAATAGGATGGAGGGCAGAGCAGGAGGCCTGGTGGAGAGTGATCATTGCTGGCCTTCCTACTTTACAAAATAAATACTCTAAAAGGTAAGAAAACGTGTTAGAGGAATCTGTTTTCCATGTGTTTGCTGTCGATTTTGGCCCAATCGAACGATCCTTGGGGAACGGTAAAGTTGTATCATTTATTGAACGCAGTGGAATAAAAGATCGTTTGGGCCATCTCCTGAGAGGAAATGTCCTGGTGCTGAGGATACTGTCTTGACTCTTTTGGCTTGCTGAGTTATTTTCTTAATTTGCCTCTGCTTACACCTATACTGATATAAATCTAACTCCAGTACTGTTACTTCATTCCAAATAAACACCTTCTTCTTATCCCTAATAGCATTCCTTATCTGACTACTCAATCACCCCGGCCTCTTTATGCCTCTAGTTTTACACCTAATTGGAATGTACTTACTCTGCACTCTACACATTTGCTCCTTGAAGGTTTCCCATTTCTCTGACGTGGATTGTGCTCGTTAGCCTCTCCCAATCTATATGACCCAACTCTCTACTCCTACCCTCACGGTTTGCCTTACTGAAACCTAATAGCCTTACTCTGCTATCCTGAACTCAAACTCTTAACACAATCCTTGCAATAACACTATGCTATGGTCAATTGATCCTAAATACTCCCCTACGTCCACTTCCTCCACCATATTGGGATCGTCACTTGAAAGGTCTTGCACTGCACCCATCCTTGTGGGCCTATCTACAAACTGTTATGAAGCAATCCTGGACTAGATCTAGGAAATCCTATCTGCTCTGCCCTTTCCTGGTTCAGTGTTCCAGGACCCAATCTACAGTATCTCTGACAAGTTAAAATTCCCCATAATCAATACTCTTCCCTCACCACATGCCCTTCTGAATTATTAATGTACTCCTCCTTCCTCCTCTTCCCTCACACCAGGAGCCCGATAAAACCATCCTATTAGTATCTTACTGTTTTTACAATCCCTGATCTCTGCACATACATAATCCTCTGCATTAATTCCCTCATTAATGCCACCCCTTTCAATGCAATGCTGTATTTTAACCAGATTGATACACCTCCTCCTATTTTCCCCTTCTTATCACACCGGTACACCTTGTGTCCTTCTAATCCTGTCTTCCAGTTACTCTCCTCATTAAATCATGTCTCACTTCCTGTAACTATGTCGTACTCCTCCCTATATCTACCTTGGACTCAAGCTCTTCCATCTTATTATTTAAACTCCTGGCATTGGTATAGAATGTTTAACTTTCCCTTTCTGAAATGATATTTCCTGCCTGGCATTACCAATCACAAGTACCATACGTCATCCTTCCTTTATAGCCTTTCCATCTATCTCTAGCTTTAAAAAGCCTGAGTTCCTTCATCAATACCCACTGTAAACCTTGCTGCCCCCTTTCTATTTTGCATATGTCCATCATTCAGGAAACACTCCCTTCTCACCCAAAATGATTCCCATTACATCTTAAATGCAAAACCTTTCTCCCTAGTTCCTACACTATTCTTCCAACCATTGGTTGAGATCTATCACTCTGCTCATAATTTATATTCCATTTCCCAATGTTGGGAGAAAATCCCAGACAACATTATCCCACAACACTTTGCTTTCAGTCACTTACCCAATATCCTGTATCTATTTTTTTTTAAGCCTCAGAGTAAACTTACCCAAACCACCTCACTAGTGCCTGCTACCCCCTCATAAGTTATTCTAAAGTTGAACAAAAGGAGAGGGTTCGCCGAAGACGCCGAGGGCTGCTCCTGGCGACAGATGCTTGAGGTGTCATTTGATCTAGGGCCAGCTCTGGTGACAAATATACATAGTACTATTGTGGGATGAAAGTTTATTAAATAACTATTTCAAATAATTTCTGGTACATCTTTTTATACCTCCACTGCCAAAGTCACCGGAGGCATTATGTTTTCGGGTTGTCCGTCCGTCCGTCCGTCCGTGATAGGTTTTTGTTACCGCGATAACTTGAGAACGGCGAAAGGGATCTTAGTCAAACTTGGTACAGGTACGTATAATGAGGTAAAGATGAACTGATTAGATTTTTGGGTCACGAGGTCAAAGGCCAAAGTTCAGAGGTCATGTTAAGTAAAAATTATGTTGCTTCACCAACTCGTGAACCATTGATTGGATTTTGAACAAATTTAGTATAAGTATATATGATACAAAGATGAACTGATTGGATTCTGGCATCAAGAGTTCAAAGGTCAGAGGTCATGTTAAATAAACATTATGTTGCCATGCCAACTTGTGAACCAGTGATGGGATTTTGAACAAATTTGGTATAAGTATACTTGATGCAAAAATTAAATGATTAGAATATGGCATCAAGAGGTCAAATATCAGAGGTCATGTCAGGTAAAAAAGGTGATAACTTGAGAACAGCTGAAGGGATTCAAATCAAACTTTGTTTAGGTATGTATAATGATGTAAACATGAACTTATTAAATTATGGGGTCACTAGGCCAGGAGCGTAGTGATTTAGGGGGGACAATATTTTTGTCCCCCCTAAATCAAACAATTTTTTTTGGGGATTAATCAATTAATTGATTAGTTACTTAATTATTATCGATTAATTAAGTACTTATTTATTTCCTTTCTCATCTGGGCAATATCTCAGGCACCTTTTGAGCTAGGAAGCTGATATTTGGACATGACAGTGTACATTAATTAATTTTTTCGATTAATGACTTATTTAATTAATTTTCAAAAAGTTACAGCTTCGGATGAAGCACGAGTGGTTTAGTTATGCAATTAGCCAATTGATTAAGAAAATATTGTATGATCAGTGTTTATTGATTTTAATTATGCAATTAACTAATCAATTATATTGTACACCTTTCCCTCCAAATACAGTCGCTATGCGCCCCGGCAATACAGAAGGCACCCCGGCAATGCCGCGCTGGAGGATATTTATTTATTTGGCATGGGGGTGGTGTACTTTGAATGTTTCTGTACTTGTATATTTTTAAGTCATGCTTTGTGTAAAATTAGTGTTAATAAGATTTTTGCGCAAACTCAATGGACCAATGCTTCCCCTTGTTTTGTGAATTGTCGTGCTTGGTAATTGGCCTGGGGGCTCTTTTCCCTGACGTCTTCCTCTTCTTTTACTTTTCCTCCTTCTTTCCTTCTCACCCGATTCCTCAACTTTCCCCAACTCTGTTTCTTTTAAGGTTTTGAACCCGTAAAACATTTGGCATTTTCAACTCTCTCGCCCATTTTCATTTTTCCAACATGCCAATCACGGCCGAAACTCTAGGTAGCCAGGCCTACCCAAAATTTCAGAGCCTACACATATATTTTCCTTTTTGCTTTGTATTATCAATAAAGTCTATTCTAGTCTCGTTATGCTCTTTTCATGAACGAGAGCTATTCATTCAGAAACACATTTTGAGTATTACTAGATTTTTCAAGCCTTTGAAAGTATCTGATTAGCCTATCTAAAAGTTTTTGAGGCCTCCACAAAAGTCTACCGTCAGTTACAGCCCTGGTATGAATTAATGCAAGCTTATGCATTATGCATAAGGAATATAATAAGGAAGAGGGTCAGAGAGCGGTATTCAGGATTGCAAAGCAGATAGCGAAAGAGAGGTGTGAGTGATGTGATGGGGGTGAGTTGCTTGAAGGATGAAGTGGGACAAATCGTTGTGGACCGAGATGGAATTAAACGAAGATGGAAAAGATATATGGAAATGCTGTTGAATACAGAGAATGAATGGGATGGCAACATAGAGGGTAACCCTGTTTTAGGACCGGCATAGAAGATAACTGACAAGGAAGTTGAGGAAGCGATAAAAGCAATGAAGAGTAGAAAAGTGGGAGGGCGGACGGGAGTTGTGGGAGATATGTTGAAGGCAGCAGGAAGTTGGGGTGTTAAGAGAATGACAGAGATCTGTAATCTGGTGGTGAAAGAAGGCCGCATTCCAGTGGATTGGGAACTGAGTACCCTCGTCCCTCTATACAAGGGGAAAGGTGACCCTCTGGAGTGTGGCTCGTACCGAGCGATAAAGTTATTGGAACATGGAATGAAGGTATTGGAAAGGGTGTTGGAGAGGAGGATAAGGAAGAAGGTGAAGATTGACGAAATGCAGTTTGGATTTATGCCAGGAAGAGGAACGACAGACGCGCTTTTCATTGTGAGGCAGTTGCAGGAGAAGTACATGGAGAAGAGGAAGAAGTTGTTTCTTGGGTTTGTTGATCTGGAGAAAGCATTCGATAGGGTTCCACGCGAAGTATTGACATGGGCATTGAGGAAGTTAGGAGTGGAGGAATGGTTGGTCAGAGTAGTGATGGCAATGTACAAAAGAGCATGCACAGCTGTAAGGACGAAGGATGGGAACAGTGGTGAGTTTGAGGTGAAGGTGGGAGTGCATCAGGGGTCGGTACTAAGTCCACTACTATTTGTAGCTGTGATGGAGGTGCTTGCTCAGAACGTAAAGGAGGGTTTACCGTGGGAGTTGTTGTATGCAGATGATCTGGTGTTGATTGCGGAAAGTATGGATGGACTGAAGGAAAAGATGAGCAAGTGGAAGGAATGTATGGAGACAAAAGGTCTGAAGGTGAATATCGGAAAGACGAAGTTGATGGCAAGTGGTAAAGCATGTGGTGAGGTGGAAAGAACTGGGAAGTCGCCATGTGCTGTGTGCAGGAAGGGTGTCGGAATGAACTCCATTCAATGTACAATGTGCGCTGAGTGGGTTCATCAAAAATGCAGTGGTCTGAGAGGGCCATTAACCAGTGTGGCAGCTACATTCAAATGTAAGCTGTGCACAGAGGGAGCTGCAGATGGAGGAAATGTTGAGTTGGATCTTGGAGACGGCGTGAAGCTGGAAGGTGTGAAAACATTTTGCTACCTCGGAGACATGCTGAATGGAGAAGGTGGATCAGACTCGGCAACGGTTGCAAGAGTGAGATGTGCATGGAAGAAGTTTCGGGAACTGAGTGGCGTGCTGATGAGGAGGGGAGTGTCGTTGAAGCTGAAGGGAAAAGTGTATGCTGCATGTGTGAGAAGTGTTTTGATTTATGGGAGCGAGACATGGGTAATGAATGTAGAGCAGCAACGAAGGCTGGAAAGGGTGGAAATGCGAATGGTTCGGTGGATGCGCGGAGTATCGTTGAGAGAGAGGAAGACAAATGATGAATTGCGAAAGATGATGGGAATAGAGCCTGTGATTGATGCTGTGAAGAGGAACAGGTTGAGATGGTTTGGTCATGTGTTGAGGAAGGATGAAAGTGACTGGTTGAGAAGAGTGATGGAAATGAATGTAGAAGGAAGTAGAGGACGGGGAAGACCGAGAAAGACTTGGCTAAAGATGGTGGAAGAAGAAATGCGGGCAAGGGGGTTAACAAGGAGAGATGCAGAAAATAGGGCAAAATGGAGAAGATTGTCATGGGGACCGCAAGGCTAACCCCCGCTCTAGCAGGGAAAATGGCCTTAAAATGCATGGTGTTGTTGTTGTTATAATAATAAGGAATAACAATAAAAATTCAATCACGATGAACGGGCTCTGGGTTGTTGTTATTATTATTCTGGGTTATTACCTTTGCCACCGAAGGAGGACGGAAGTTATGTTTTCACTCCTATCTGTCTGTCTGTTTGTGAGCAAGATATCTCAAAAAGTTATGGACGGATTCAGATGAAACTTAGTGGACAGTCTGGTTGTGTGACAAGGTCTAAGTTATTCGATTTTGGTGAAGATCCAGATAGAGATACTAGAATTTTTTAAGTGATTCTTCGCCTGAGTGCTTGCTTGGGCCAAAAACGATATACAGCAAAATATTTCAAGAAGTTGCAGAAGGATTCAGACAAAACTTGGTCGATGAGTAGGGTAAGTGACAAGAAAAACCAATTCGATTTTGGTTGAGGCCTATCAGTGGGATACAAAACGTAAACTGTTGAGGCTGATGTAGGTGTGCGCTCTACGGAGAACCGTTTTTGCTATGATCTATTATATCACAATCCTATAGATGCTTAAATTCTTATCCCTTTCACACCTGTCAAACATCTCCAGGACACAGTGTGCAGTGTGGATTTTACAGGGAAGTGTGTGCACAGAATGTGCAATTTACAAAGAATGTGTGAAATCTGAATTATGATGCTAAGGTGAAAAACTCCATCATTTCTTGCCTCATTTGCGAAATCCCTCACCATTCATGCATCCCATTCGTTTTAGGTTATTTCGCCTTCCGCAATAAGTTGCTTTTTTGCAATCTTCCGGATACCTGTATAAATTATCACATTGTTTTAATTCGTCATTCCAAAGCAACACTTGGGGGCCTTCCACGGATCGCTTTGAAATGGATTTAGCCAAAGTTATCTCTGTGACCAGAACAGCTCCGTTTGCCAATCCAACAGCGCTCTAACCCACTGAAACTTTCCTCCCTGTATAAACTCTGCAAATGATTCTTTTTCAGCCTAGAATATACCGGCGAACAAAATAAGGATTAACGTTATGAAAACGGAGGCTAGTAAAGTGACCTAGCAGACAAGTCACATGCAAATCCACACCCAATGTAACACGCAAGGTATTTTGCAGCCAGGTGATACCACCACCACTCTATCCCCCACTTTGGGAAGATACTTCATACCTGGCCACAGGATGTCTGCACAATACCAGAGGCGACTACTCCAAGGTTAGGGCCGATAGGACGGCTAAGAGGTACGCACGCTTGCCTCCAAGTTGTTCAGCCTAGGTTAGAATCCCAGCCCAGTTATAAACTGCCATTCCAGTGTTTCACATACAACGCCTGGTGTTGGCTGAGCGGTTAGGGTGCCAGCTTGGGATCCTAGAATCCTGGGTTAGAATCCCTGTCGATTGCTGAATTAACGCCAGGGGGGTTGACTCTGCCTGTCATCCTTCCGAGGTCGGCAAATTGAGTCCCAGCTTGCTGGTAATTCCCTGTGTGTCGCAAGAGGCGAAGAACAGGGTTGGTGCCAGGAAGGGCATCCGGCCATAAAACATTGCTTCAAAAAAGGGGACCACGGTGCCAGAAAAAGACCAACCCCTGCTCTGCGGGGAAAAATGGCATCTAAAGGTGGTCCAATGTTTCACATGCAGCATGATTCGTCAATGTGTGTGCTGTCCCTCAGTTGGACATTAAGCAGGCGTCCCATCTGACAGCATTTATTGGTGGGCATTAAAGATCCCATGGTGTCTTTCGCGAAAAGTAGACAAGCTATCGCCGGCATCCTGGTCAAATTCAAAATTCTTGCTCAAGCCAGCAAAGGGCATTGGATCAGCAGCGCAAGCACGTCCTCAGCCAATGATGCGACCCCGCAGCCTTGTGCTGCATACGGACAAAGAAGAAGACTCCAAGGTTGAGACATTTCACCTGAAACTTGCCTCCTGGGCAGCTTTACTGGATGGTGGTGCCTTCAGCTTTGATTATGGATCTACCCAACTACAAGAAACTCGATTTAGTCATTCAGCTTCTCTTGGCAACACCACTGAATGACTCAGCAATTCTCCATCATTCTCTTGAATGACTGATTGATATCAAGAATACTGGCCAACAATAAATCAAAACAATACCCCCCTTGTATCCTTGCAATGTCTTGATGTCAATAATTATGGTTAATTTAAAAAATAATTTAAAAAAATGTAAATAATTAATTAAAATAAAAAAATTAATTAAATTAATTTGTAAAAAAATATATATATATTTATTATTATTAAGGTTAATTACAAAAAAAACACAAACAAGATAATTAATATCTGTCAAAAATGTGATTAATTAATCTTGGCACATGGTCTGCAGATGATCCAAAAATTGCTTTCTTGCCTTTAGTTCAACTGTGGGTTCCTTGAAGGCCAGAGTAAAGCGCTGGATGTGCTCCTGACGCAGTTTATCTCCACTCCGTATGTCGATAGCCAGTTCAATCCGCCTGTTCACCTCATCTGATGTGGCACCACCCCCACGTGACAGTGTGGGGGCGAGGCTGGAAGGTAGCAGATTCATGGTGTTCCTGGTGAGTGCTGCCAGGGTCTATGGCATGTGGGATGGAAGATCATGGGACATCATGGGTTAAAGGAGAATGTTCTGAGATTAATATTTTGAACAACGTTAAGTTTTCATCACCATCTATCTATAATTCCAGTAATCTCTGTGTGTATGTATGTATGTATGTATGTATGTATGTATGTATGTATGTATGTATGTTTGTATGTTTGTATGTCTGTATGTCTGTGACCGCTGTTTCTCGACAACCACGGGTCCGATATACTTTAAACTTGCCAGGTATATTGCTGGGGACCCGAGGATGTGCCTTTTCAAGGTTTCATATTAATCGGACAAGTAGTTACCGAGCTATGTCCAAAAAACGATTCAACCAATCAGAGAGCAGCGAGCTATCACGTGTGCCGAACGTGCCGAACAGACTCTGCCTCGGACGGCACATTTGAGAGCGTATTCATTTATTTCACGTTGGCAAACTATGTTGCCGTTAAACTATGTTTTCAAACTAAATAAAACTAATTTGCGATTCATCGTAACTGCGATTTGCGACCTTCCGGACAGTGAAGACTTCACTTCCGGCAGCCAATCACAGAACGCGTTGTTGCGAGCCGAGCCGAGCGCGTGCGCCATTACGGTTCGTAATTCGATTTCTTCCGGAGAAAATAATAATTTCTCGATTTCTTATGCGCATTATTTCTCCCAGAGCGAAGGGCGGAAGCGAAGAGCGTTGTTTTTTTTGTTTACGGGCGTACGGGCGTACGGGCGGGGTAGAGCGTACGGGTAGCGTTTTTTTTTTTTTTTGGCAAGGAACGGGCACCCACGTACGGGCATGCCCTAGTATCATCAATTCACGCAATAACACAGATTACCTTTTGCGTCTGCTTGAGGGGACGTATGATGCATCCTCAAGCAGATTGGTAATTCGTGATTGAGCAGCACGTGGCTGATGGTTTCACATCATTGCTGGGAGTGTGACTTGCCAATGACAGCACCTTCTGAAGGTTTGGGCAGGAATTTCTAATTTGTTTAGGGTGTCAGTGACAACTCCTCTCCTCTTCAAGAAAGACACTGACTGTGGGATCTTTAATGTCCACTAGCAGACAACTCGGTCACAAGTGCACAAACCTCTAGGCCATCGTACGAGGTCATCTCACGCATATGCAGTTGGTAAACTGGATTATTGATTGTGAATTGACAACTTGGTGATGGAAACACCACGTAGTATATTGACACACTCTAACAAGTCAAGACAAACCTGTTCATATGCGAAGACATCATTCTAGCTCTATAGGCTGGTATAGTAATTGCGGTAAGCGTGAAAATGATGACATGACGCACAAATTGATAACACACATGCAATTTGGGCCTGTGCCCTTTTGAAGCCAGTGTAATGTCCACAGTTCAGATTAAAGGCCTAATCTATCAAACGGTTTATCAACTAAATTTATCCTCCATCCATACACATGATCTTTTGTAGCCTCATTTACCCTCCCCAAGCTCACGTCTTTCCAGGTTATCAGGTTTTCTCACACTTCCTCACCCTATTCTTCTTTTTTTTTTGTTCCATTTCTGCTTCTTCCCCATTTTTCCATTCCACTTCTGTGAATGGCAGTTTGCACCTGCATACAGCTTGTTCACCTCACGTCCTCTCCTCCCCCCCCCCCCCCCCCCCTTGCTCTCATGCTTCCCCATGTCCTTTCTTCCAAGTCCATGCATTATTTCACTCAGAGTGATGAATGCATGGAATGGTCTTCCTGCAAAGGTAGTAACAGTAGAGTGAGTGGATAGTTTTAAAATGTAGTTGAATAGGTATCTGGACGTAGTGGTGATGGGGGCCGAGGGACTACGAGGATGTTGTCACGATTGTGCAGGCTTTATGGACATAATGGCACCTCCTCCTGTGTTGATGTTACTTGTACAGTGCCTTCAGAAAGTATTCACACCCCTTGACTTTTTCACATTTTGTTGTGTTACAGCCTGAATTTAAAATGGATTAAATTGAGATCTTGTTTGTCACTGATCTACACAAAATATCCCATGATGACAAATTGAAAACATCTTTTCAGAAAGTTTTACAAATTTGTAGGAAATAGAGTACAGAAACATCTAATTACTCCCCCCAGGGAGTAATGCATTCGATTGTGTGTGTGTGTGTGTGTGTGTGTGTGTGTGTGTGTGTGTGTGTGTGTGTGTGTGAACAAGATATCTGGAAAAGTTCTCAACGGATTTGGATGAAAGTTGGTGGGATGATTTCCCTTGGGATAAGGAAGAATTGATTAGTTTTTGGTGAAGCTCAGGATATTATTCCGGATCCAGGAATTTTTGGGGGAATTTTTTTTTGTTTTACTGCATTAAAGCTTTTATTCTTATTCTTAAATGATGTTTTTCTCCTCTAATTCCGAGATATATCAAAATTAATTCTCTGACAGTTAGGGCCTACTTTCTTTTTCATTTATTGTTTTGGGGAGAGGGGATGTTAAACAAAACGTATTATTCCAACTTGACCCACGGTGGGAGTATGCGCTCTATTGAGTGGCGTTCTAGTTTACCTAAGCATTCAACCCCCTTAGTCAATACTTTGTAGAGCGCCTTTGGCAGCGATTACAGCTTCAAGTCTACTTGGGTACGTCTGTATCAGCTTTGCACATCTGGATTTGGGGAGTTTCTCTCATTCTACCTTAGAGATTTCCTCAAGCTCTGTCAAGTTGGATGGGGAACATTGATGAACAGAAATATTCAAGTCTTTCCATAGATTCTCAAAGGGATTTAAGTCGGGGCTTTTGCTGGGCCACTCAAGGACCATTCCAATGTTGCTTTGGCTGTATGCCTGAGGTCATTGTCCTGTTGGAACATAAATCTTCACTGCAGTCTGAGGTCTTTTGCACTCTGAAGCAGGTTCTCCTCAATTATTTGTCTATATCTGGCTTCATTCATTGTTCCTTCTATCCTTACAAGTCTCCCAGTCCCTGCCAGTGAAAAGCATCCCCATAGCATGATGCTGCCACCACCATACTTCTATGGTAGGGATGGTGTTATATGGGTGATGATCTGTGCTCGGTTTCCGCCAGATGTAGCGCTTTGCATTCAGGCCAAAGAGTTCACATTTCATCGCATCAAACCACTGAATATTTTGTCTCATGTTCTTCGTCTTTCACGTGCTTTTTTGCAAACTCTAGGTGTGCTGTCATGTGCCTTTTTCTCAAGAGTGGCTCCCGTCTAGTTACTCTCCCAGTCTCCCATAAAGCCTAGATTTGTGAATGGCTGCAGAAACTGCTGTCCTTCTGGCAGGTTCTCCCATCTCAGCCAAGGAACTCTGTAGTTCTGTCAGAGTGGTCATTGGGTTATTGGTCACCTCCCTGACAAAGGTCCTTCTTCTCAGTTGCTTTGTTTGGTCGGATGACCAGTTTTAGGAAGAGTCTGGGTAGTTCCATATTCTTTCCATCTCCTAATGATGGAAATTGTTCCATCATTAAATTATTTCAACATTTCACAATCAGAATCAGACACATCAGAATTTCTTTCAACACTAGAAATTGTTTTATACCCTTCTAGTCAGGTTCACTATGTTTTTTCGTTCAAAATTTTGGTAGGTTATCAAAACTATACATTTTTGGAATATTCAGAGCATGAGGAATCCAAAGATTAATGTTTACATTTGCGTAGACACCTTTGCGAAAATGACACTCAGGACAGTGATGAAGATCTGTAAAAGCATATTCCTGAACGGTATAGACCTCGTAGATCCTGTGTATAGGACTTATAGTTCAATCTGATACTACCTATAACTTCCTATAACAACCTATAACTTCAAAGGACTTGCAATATCATGTATTATGTAATACAGTTATATCACAAATATAAAGACAATGGTTTTCAATTACCTTTGTTTGTTGCTTTTCTATAATCCTGAGCACTATTTTGAGGCCTTTATTGGATTCCTTGACCCAGAAAACATAGGATTAGCATATTTAATTAAGTCTCTAGGTTGACTAGAAGCCGAGGTCGCGCAAAATATGTATTTTATGGTGGCCATTTTCAAAATCCAAAATGGCGGCCATGCAAGTGTCTGTGCAAATGCCAACATTGATTTTCAGATTCTCCATGCTCTGAAGATTCCAAAAATGACCAGGTTTGCTAATCCCAGAATTTGGAAAGAAATTATATTTGTTAACATAGTGAACCTGACTATCTTCATCACTGTCCTGAGTGTCATTTTCGCAAAGGTGTCTACGCAAATGTAAACATTAATTTTTGGATTCCTCGTGCTCTGAATATTCCAAAAATGTATAGTTTTGCTAATCTACCAAAATTTTGAACGAAATTATATTTGTTAACATAGTGAACCTGACTATTCCCCAGATCTATGCCTCCTCACAATTCTGTCTCGGAGTTCTATGGACAGTTCCTTGGACTTCATGGTGGCGTTTCTGCTCTGACATGCACTGTCAACCGTTGGACCTTATATAGAAAGGTGTGTTTCTTTCTAAACCATGTCCATTCAATTGAATTGGCCAATCAACTCAACTCAAGTCAATTTGTAGAGACATCTCAAGGATGATGAAAGGAAATTGGATGCACCTGAGCTCAATTTACAATGTCATTTCTTTTCATTTTTAATTGATTTGTAAAAATTTCGAAAAAAAAATTCCACTGACATTATGGGGTATTTATTATGTGTATATCAGTGACAAAAAAAATCTCAATTAAACCCATTTTAAATTCAGGCTGTAACACAACAAAATGTGAAAAAGTCAAGGGGTGTGAGTACTTTCTGAAGGCATTGTATGTATATCCTTGTAAAGTCCCCCTCTATTTGTCTATTTTATCCCTTTACCCTACTGTTGGTGTGCCATTCCTACCTCACCTCCCCACCCCATCCACTCTTCTTTTTGTTATATTATATCCTGGTCCATTCTGTGTTCTACTTCCTCCACAACTCAACTCTCTATACCAAAAAAAAAAAAAAAAACAGCACAGTGAACCTAACAGGCCTTTGCGTTGGCCGATTGGCTGATCAGAATCCGCCATGGTAATAGTGATGCATCTATGTACACAGCTTCGAAGACAGATTTAAAATTGACTTTTTTTTTCCAAAAAAAGCAAAAAAAAAAATCCTCATTTCAAAAGAATTCGCGATTTGACATTTCAACGGATATCGCTCAGTTGGTATTGCCGGGCCACGTTATTTTAAAGAATGAGAAGTGAATCAACGAGAGGATTTTGATTCATTGCTGTCGAGTGGCTTGAATTGCCCATTTGAAGTACCAATTTGGTGTAAAAGATTTTCTCTTTCTCTTTCGAGATAATTCCAAACAACAAAATCATACGAGAGATTTTAAAGTGCAATCGCAATGAGAAACCGTAAATTATTACGATTGCTTTATCGACAAGTTAAGGAGGTTGAATCGGTCTTTTGCCTCACTCAAGTAATACAGTAATTAACTAGAACGGCACTCAGTGGAGATCATACCTCCACCTGGTGAACAGTTTACTTTTGTATCCCACTGATGGGCCGGATCTGGATTCGAACCTAAACCAAAATCTAATCAGCTTGTTCTTGTCACCGAAACCAACTCATCCCCCAAGTTTATTCATAACTCGTCCATAACTTTCTTTAAATATGTTATATATCGCTTTTCACCCGATCTCTCAATGGTGAATTCTCATATCACTTAAAAATTAAATAATTATCATATCCGAATCCATATTCAGATTGAGATATTCACCAAAATTGAACCAATTCTTCCTTATCACACACACACAACCTGTCCAACACGTTTTGTCTAAATCCGTCCACAACCTTTTGAGATATCCTGCTATATATCATTTCGGCCATATCACTCAATGGTGAGGAATCGCTTAAAAATTCTACTAGCTGGATCTGGATCTGGATCTTCACCAAAATTGAACCAATTCTTCATTGTCACACACACATAACCTCTCCAACAAGTTTTGTCCAAATCCGTCCACAACTTTTTGAGATATCCTGCTATATATTATTTCGGCCATATCACTCAATGGTGAGGAATCGCTTTAAAATTGTACTAGCTGGATCTGGATCTGGATCTTCACAAAAATTGAATCCATTCTTCCTTGTCACACACACAACCTCTCCAACAAGTTTCGTCCAAATCCATCCAAAACTTTTTGAAATATCCTACTATGTATTGTTTTTGGCCCTATCTCCCAATGGTGAATAATCACTTTAAAAATTCTAGTAGCCGGATCCGAATCCGGATCTTCACCAAAATCGAATCATTTCATCCTTGCCACATATGCTACATCTCTGCCAAATTTCGTCCGAATCCGTCAACAACTTTTTGAGATATAGACTAGACGGATTTATGGGAAAAGGCCATGTATAAGCTTCAAGGTGCATTTTTGGGTAAAAGTTGGGAACCTCACTTTTTAACATAATTAGGGTATGCTGAATTCGATTAACCCGGTTCCCAAGCCGAATTTTGAGTTTTGTTTTTTTTGAGAATTTTGAGGTTTCCTCTGTTGATTCAGCACGACATATGTTGTTCTCCAAGACTGGTGAACGAGAAGCAATGTCACCGACAAGTGATGCTCTTCATTTCCATTTGATGCGAGTACACCATCAAGCCATGGTATGGAGAGATGCTCATTGTGCCATACCTGACCTTCCTGCACCTGTGGAAATGGGATGGAAACGTGGTGATTCAGGACTAGAGCCTATTCTGATGTCACCGAGTCCAATCCCAGAAAGTTGCCTCGAGATGATTTGTTGTGCATGCCGGAAGCAATGCAAGACTCGACGCTGCAAATGTCGCTATTCAGAGTTGAGGTGCACATCAATGTGTGCCTGTCAGCAACAGAGTGATGATCAGACCCCTTCTATTAATTTGATGTAGTTTGGCAAAACATGTGTGACATTCCTGAATGTTTGTGCTTCATGGCCATCTATATTTAATTTTAGAATAAATGGTTGTATGAAACATTGTCTTATTAAAACCATTTCCCATTTTATAGTGTCCAATTTCAATATCAGTTTGAATGTCTCTTTCAATATGTCACCAACCATAATATAGACTGGACGGATTTATGAAAAAAGGCCATGTCTAAGCTTCTAGGTGCATTTTGGGGTAAAAGTTGTAAAGTTAAAGTAAAAGAGCTGCATGTATATACATGATATATAAATCCTTGTTCAAATAAATTGTCCAAAAATGGCAATTTGGTGGCCATTTTCTTTATGCTAATTAGAAGGTCAAAAACTCAAAATTCGGCTTGGAAACCGAGTTAATAGAATTCAGCATACCCTAGTTATGTTAAAAAGTGAGGTTCCCAACTTTTACCCAAAAATGTACCTAACATTCACATTTCTCAGAAATCCGTCTCGTCTAATATTTTGTTCACAAACGGACAGACAGACAGACAAACGGCAGACAGACAGGGGTGAAAACATAACCTCCATCCACTTTTGGTGGTGGAGGTAATTAGTGTGAACTTTAAAGTGATATCGGTTTGGTTCATATTTTGAGGTTGATCGTTTTTTTGTAGGGAGTTCATTGGTTCTCATAGATAAAATTACCATGTTGAGATACAAAGGAGGAACGGTTACCTGCCCGTGCAAATCAACCCAAATACCTTTCCTTGTTTAAAAGGTACAGCTGGATCTATTCCATCAACATAATTGCCGATGTGAAAGCTAATTCAACATCACCAATATACATCATGCTTTATGATACTGTGCCCAAACTGTGCATCATCACAGGAGTTCGTAATCGTAGGTGGATGAATCAGAACTTGAATGCAGGACGTTCAATCGAATTCAACCGAAATATTTCCATGATCAATCACTTGAGAAGTCCAATCTCTTGAAATTTGAGGCCTCACCATCAGCCAATGACTTCTCCAGGGCTGCTCACGCATGTTTACATTTAAAAAGTTCATTTTCTCGGCAACTGTTGGTCCGCCTGTCGAATTTCTTTATTCATAAGTATTACATCATAGGTCACATGGTACGGACGCCATCTTGGAAAAACGTTGCACCTCTATATCTCCGAAACCACTCAACGGAAAAAATAGAAACGTGCCTCATTGTCAAGTACTCCCCATAGGGAATAAGATATGTTAATGAATATGTCATCGGTACCTTAATTATGACGTTGTAGCGGTTCCCGCTGAATGTACACAATCGCCTTGCACCTGCCAGGACGCGGCCAGGGCGCGATCGCCATGCCGGGCTCGTCGGGACGGGCCCAGACGCACCTCTCCTGGGCATGCCCGGACTCGCTGTACCCGGGCACGCCCGAACCTCCCGGGCACGCCCGGTCTCGTCTTTCCCGGGCATGCCCGCTCTCGCCTTTCCAGGGCTCGCCCAGAGTGCCCGGGCACGCCCAGCCTCGACTTGCCAGGCCGCGTCCAGGACGCCCGGGCATGTCCAGACTCGCCTTTCCAGGGCTCACCCAGAGCGTCCGGGCATGCCCGCTCTCGCCTTTCCAGGGCTCGCCCAGAGCGCTCGGGCACGCCCAGCCTCGACTTGCCAGGCCGCGTCCAGGACGCCCGGGCATGTCCAGACTCGCCTTTCCAGGACTCGCCCTTGACACCCGTGCATGCCCGGTCTCGGTTTTCCCGAGCAAACGCCCCGGCATAAATGTGTATATATATTGCTGCCCGATAAACGGGCTTGTGAGAATACCTGAGCTATTTTGTTTCAATAAAGCAACTCGGACGAATTCCGTCTTTGGTCGCGTCAATTCTTTCGACTCGCGTTGGAGCGCAGCTCCTTCACTGGTGACCTACCGACATGGACACGGCAGTGACTTAAACTGCCTACCTTCTGGGAGGCTCACGTGGCTGTTTGGTTCGCCCAGGCGGACTCCCAGTTCGCCCTGCGAGGCATCACGGCGGACGACACCCGCTTCCACCACGTCGTGGCAGCGCTCGGTTCCGCCACCGCGGCCCGCACCCTGAGCCTCCTCGAGCACCCGCCGGCTGCTGACAAGTATGACGCGCTGAAGACGCTCCTCCTCGACGCTTTCGCTCTCTCACCGGCGGCACGTGCACGGCGCCTGCTCGACCTGCCCGAGCTCGGCGACACGCGCCCGTCCAAGCGCATGGACTATATGCTCTCGTTGCTCGGTGAGCACTCTCCGTATTTTCTGTTCCGCGAGCTGTTCCTTCGCCAGCTGCCTCACCCGGTACGCCTCGCCCTGGCTGGCACGTCGATCACCGATCCCCGCGCCCTCGCCAGGGAAGCCGATAAGATCTCCTCGGCGGGCCAACACATCGGCGCGGCTACCTGGAGCCTGCCGCCGTCCGAGGCGACGCCCACGACGCCCGAGCGCCCTGCGCGGTTGGAGGCCGAACTGCCGGTGCAACTGGCGGCTGCCACGCCACGCCGACCGCTTCCGACACAACGGCCGGGGCCTCCACCTGACCAGGCATGGTGTTATTACCATGCCAGGTTCGGACACAAGGCTCGGACGTGCCGACCCCCGTGCACTTTCGGCAAGTCGGGAAACGGCCGGGCCGGCGTTCATTCCCAGCCATGAGCGCCGGCCACTCGGGCAACTTGCTTTTTATTCGGGACAAAGCGTCCGGGCGGCGTTTCCTTTGTGACACCGGCGTCCAACTGAGCGTCATACCCGCCTCCGAGCAGGACAGGCGGGACGCCGTTTACGGCCCCTCTTTGGTCGCTGCTAATGGCTCGGCCATACGCACTTTCTGCCCGCGCGACGTCACCCTCTGCTTCGGCAGCCAGCGCTTTCAGTGGACCTTTGTGACCGCCTGCGTCCCCATGGCTTTGCTGGGCGCCGACTTCCTCTGCGCGCACGGGCTGCTGGTCGACGTCAAACGACGTCGCCTTGTCAACGCCGAGACCTTCAGCTCCCTGGCGTGCACGATGAGAATCTCCGCGCCGACCGAAGTGGCGTGCGCCCTCCCGACGGCGAACGAGTTCGCTCGCCTGCTCGCGGAATTCCCGGCCCTCACGCGGCCGACGTTTTCGGCCGTCGCAGTGCGGCATGGGATCGAGCACCACATACCCACTACGGGCCCGCCGGTCTACGCCAGGGCCCGCCGCCTCGACCCGGCCAAGCTCGCCGTGGCAAAGGCCGAGTTCGACGCGTTGGAGCACCTCGGCATTGTGCGGCGCTCCAATAGTGCGTGGGCCTCACCACTGCACATCGTGCCAAAGCCGGGGGGCGGATGGCACCCGTGTGGCGACTACCGCCGCCTCAACGACGCTACCACCCCCGACAGGTACCCGATCCCGCACATTCAGGACTTTTCTGCCCGTTTGGCGGGACGGGTCATATTTTCCAAAATTGACCTGATACGGGGATACCACCAGGTACCTGTCCGGGCGGCCGACGTCCCGAAGACGGCCGTCATCACGCCGTTCGGCCTGTTCAAATTTTTGAGGATGCCGTTTGGCCTCCAGAACGCGGCCCAGGCATTCCAGCGCTTAATGGACAGCGTGCTGCGCGACCTGCCATTTCTTTTCGTCTATCTGGACGACATCCTCGTCGCCAGCACGTCCCGCGCCGAGCACCTCCTCCACCTCCGAACACTGTTCGGTTGCCTCAGCGAGCACGGCTTAATTGTCAACCCGGCCAAATGCCACTTCGGCACGACGACCGTTGACTTTTTGGGCCACCGCATCACCAAGACCGGGGCCGTGCCGCTGCCGACCAAGGTCGAGGCCATCACCACGTTCCCGCATCCCCGTTCCATCAAGGCCCTACAAGAGTTCCTCGGCATGGTGAATTTTTATCACCGATTCGTGCCCCGTGCTGCTCAGCTCATGCGGCCCCTTTACGAGGCCCTCCGGGGCAAGCCGGCCAAGCATGACATCGTTTGGTCCGCGGCCATGGACGCGGCCTTCGCGAGCGCAAAACGGGACCTCGCCGAAGCAACGCTGCTGGCTCACCCGGTGCTCAACGCGCCCATCGCCCTCACTACGGACGCCTCCAACTACGCGGTGGGCGCCGTCCATGAACAATGGGTGGACGGGGTTTGGCAGCCACTCGCTTTTTTCAGCCGGCAACTCCGGCCGAACGAGTTAAAATACAGCACGTTCGACCGCGAGCTGCTCGGTCTATTCCTGGCCGTTCGCCATTTCCTACACCTCCTGGAGGGCCGCCCGTTCACGGCTTTCGTCGACCACAAGCCGTTGGTCTACGTAATGGCCAAAGTCACGGAGCCGTGGTCGGCCCGCCAGCAGTGCCACCTCTCCGCCGTGTCGGAATTCACCACGGACATCCGGCACGTCGCCGGCAAAGACAACGCCGTGGCCGACTGTCTTTCTCAGGCCAGCGCGAACGCGGTCCACCTCGGCGTGGACTTCGCGCTCATGGCGGCCGACCAGACCACCGACACCTCGGTGCAGGCCCTCCGGGCGGCGGACACGGGCCTCCGCCTGGCCGACATCCCCTTCGCGGGCACCGTCCTGCTCTGCGACGTCTCCCAGGGCCAGCCTCGCCCCATCGTGCCCGTTTCCTGGCAGCGCCGCATCTTCGCCTCCATCCACGGCCTTTCTCACCCAGGCCGGAAAGCTTCTCAGAAGCTGGTGTCGGCGCGTTTCGTCTGGCACGGCCTTCGACGGAACGTCCGCGACTGGGCCAACGCCTGCACGGCCTGCCAGTGGGCCAAGGTCCACCACCACACCCAGGCCCCGCTAGCCCCTTTCACCGTGCCTGCACGGCGTTTCGACCACGTCCACGTGGACCTGGTGGGTCCCCTGCCCCCATCGCGGGGGTTCACCCACCTGCTCACCATGGTGGACAGGACCACCAGGTGGCCGGAGGCCGTGCCCCTCACCTCCACCACCACCGCCGACGTGGCGCAGGCGTTCATCGCCACCTGGGTCGCGCGCTTCGGCGCACCGGCGGACATCTCGTCCGACCGTGGCCCACAGTTCACGTCCGAACTTTGGGGCGCGGTCGCCCGCTCGTTGGGGGTCACGCTGCACCGCACCACGGCCTACCACCCCCAAGCCAACGGGTTGTGCGAGCGGTTTCACCGCTCCATGAAGGCCGCACTCATGGCCGGCCTTCAGGACGACGGTTGGACTGACCGGCTGCCGTGGGTCCTTTTGGGCCTCCGCACGGCCCCCAAGGAGGACCTCCGGGCATCCGCCGCTGAGCTCGTCTACGGCCAGCCGCTCCGCGTCCCGGGCGAGTTCGTGCCCGACGCTACCAGTCCCTGGTCCGCCGCACACCAGCGCTCGGACCTCCAGGAGGCCGCCCGACGATTTGCCCCCGTGCCAACGTCCCGCCACGGTGGCCCCCAGTCCTACGTCCCCCCGGCGCTTCGCACAGCGGAGTACGTCTTTATGCGTCATGACGCGCACCGGGGGCCACTCCGGCCGCCGTACGACGGGCCCTTCCGGGTCCTGCGACGGGGCAACAAGTCCTTCGTCGTCGAAGTCGGCGGCCGGTCGGACCGGATCTCTGTGGACCGCCTCAAACCGGCGCACGTGGACGTCGACCGACCACCACGTTTGGCCCTTCCTCAGCGGCGAAGCCGCCCCCCGTCCACAGTTCCCCCCGCTCGCCCACCCACCACCAGATCGGACCCCCCCCCCCCCCCCCCCCCCACGACCCTCCAGGGGTCGCTTTGGCCAGGTCATCCGGACCCCCCTTAAATTGACCCTGCCGGTGCAGGTCGATTCTGGAGGGGCGTGTGTAGCGGTTCCCGCTGAATGTACACAATCGCCTTGCACCTGCCAGGACGCGGCCAGGGCGCGATCGCCATGCCGGGCTCGTCCGGACGGGCCCAGACGCACCTCTCCTGGGCATGCCCGGACTCGCTGTTCCCGGGCACGCCCGAACCTCCCGGGCACGCCCGGTCTCGTCTTTCCTGGGCATGCCCGCTCTCGCCTTTCCAGGGCTCGCCCAAAGCGCCCGGGCACGCCCAGCCTCGACTTGCCAGGCCGCGTCCAGGACGCCCGGGCATGTCCAGACTCGCCTTTCCAGGGCTCGCCCAGAGCGTCCGGGCATGCCCGCTCTCGCCTTTCCAGGGCTCGCCCAGAGCGCTCGGGCACGCCCAGCCTCGACTTGCCAGGCCGCGTCCAGGACGCCCGGGCATGTCCAGACTCGCCTTTCCAGGACTCGCCCTTGACACCCGGGCATGCCCGGTCTCGGTTTTCCCGGGCAAACGCCCCGGCATAAATGTGTATATATATTGCTGCCCGATAAACGGGCTTGGGAGAATACCTGAGCTGTTTTGTTTCAATAAAGCAACTCGGACGAATTCCGTCTTTGGTCGCGTCAATTCTTTCGACTCGCGTTGGAGCGCAGCTCCTTCAACGTCATAATTTAACAAGTACAACACTTGATCCGATCAGTATGAATTAATTTTTTTCTGCAACTGTTGGTCTAACAGACACAAAATTTTCACCATAGGAGCACCTCCACCTGTATAATTTTTAATGATCATTATGACGTCTTAGGTCACATGGTACAGGCGCCATATTGGAAAAACCGAAAAACGTTGCACTTCTATATCTCTGAAACCGCTCCATGGAAAAAAATTTGAAACGTGGTTCATTGTAAAGAACTCCGCATGGGGAACTGTGGCGTTAACGATGACGTCAGTGGTGCCTTAGTTATGATGCCATAATTTGACAGGGACATCGCTTCGTCTGATTCGTTTGAAATTTGAGTATGATCTACGCAACAATTATATTAGAGAATGCGAATTAATGATGTCATCGCTCACGTGGCCTGGCAGCAATATTGGATCAAAGAAAAAAACCCTTCAAAAACAGAAGAGTTGGCACACACCAAGTTGATTGTGTGGGGTAAGTATTCTATGAATTCCATCTAGTTAGGTCTTCCTGGCCCACTTGGGACATTAAGCAAAAAATTGTCCGCCTCGAATCGGGTTCCAACCATCTCTTTCGCTCCAGGTAGTTTTCCTCTCATTCAAGTCTTCTTTGAAGATACTCCTCCAAGGTGGAAAAGTTTCTGTCAACCCTCGACTCTGATTCTGCAACTGGACCCGACGGCATCAGCCCACGGGTCCTAAAATCCTGCTCTGCTGCTCTATCTCACCCTCTCTCTGTTCTCTTCACCCTCTCTTTTGCTCAAGGTCAACTGCCATCTGCTTGGAAATCAGCCAACATCACCGCTTTGCACAAAAAAGGTGCAAAAACAGATCCTAGCAACTACAGACCAATCAGCCTTCTCCCAATTATCAGCAAAGTCATGGAATCCATCATTGCTTCGGATATGAAATCTTTCCTCTTCTCCAATGGCTTGATCTCTGATCATCAATTTGGTTTCAGACCAGGTCACTCTACTCTGGACATGCTGCTTCTGCTGTCTCAACAATGGATGGAGGTCCTCAATGCCAAACAGGAAATTAGAGCTGTCTCCCTCGACATATCACGTGCCTTCGACACGGTCTGGCACCCCGCTCTGCTCACCAAACTCTCCTCCTTTGGTATCCATGGAAATCTCCACGCATGGCTGGCGGACTTCCTCTCTAGTCGTCGTCAACGTGTGGCCCTGAATGGGTTTCTCTCATCTCCTCTTCCTGTTCAGGCTGGAGTTCCCCAAGGCAGTGTTCTGGGCCCCGTGCTTTTTCTGGTCTTCATCAATGATCTCTCTGACTCTCTCGAAAATCCTCTCTATCTCTTTGCTGATGACTCCACTCTCTGCCGCTCCATTCCTCTTCCCTCAGATCGGCAGTCTGCTGCCTCCTCACTCTCTGAAGACCTGGACAAAATCACAGACTGGTCAAACAAGTGGAACATGTCTTTCAATCCTGACAAATCTCACACTCTTACTATGTCTCTCCGAAAAGATCGACTGGACAACCCTCCCATCTACTTTCTCAACAATCCTCTCCAAGAAGTTCTGTCGCTCAAGATTTTGGGTCTCACTATCTGCCATGATCTTTCTTGGGAAAACCACATTTCCAAGCTGGCCTCCAAAGCCAGTCGCCGACTGGGCATCCTCCGTCGTGCGAAGTCCTTCCTCGGCACACCTGAGCTCCTCACCACATATACAAGGCTTTCATCCGCAGCTCAATGGAATACTGTTCTCCCCTATGGGCCGGTGCTCCTGCCTCACACCTAGCTCGGCTTCACGCTGTTGAAACCAAAGCTTTCAGAATTATTGGAATCTCCCGCGATGAAGCTATCTCTGAGGGCCTTTCACTCACTCACCGCAGGCAGGTAGGTGGTCTTTCTGTCTTCTACCGACTCCTCTCCGGCCTTGCACCCCCAGCTCTCTCTGTGCTCTGTCCCCCAAATATTCCTACAGGTCGCACAAGATCTGCCAGCAACCCTCTGATGGTTAAACTGCCGAAATCTCGGCTCTCTGCTCACCTTCACTCTTTCATTCCTCTTTTCTCCCGCCTCTGGAACAAACTCCCTCACTCCCTTCAATCCCACTCCTCCCTCCAGGTCTTTAAAACAGCTGTTCACCACCATCTCTTATCTTCCCCCATCCAAAACCTTGATCTTTTCTACCCCCGCTAATTCACCCCAGATCCACCTTGTTTGAAATTCCAACTTCTTTCCTGGAAGTCCTGGCAGTGTCCATATGTTTTATACCTCTCCCACCGCCCCCTTCCCATGCCCCCCCCCCCCCCCAAAGCCCTCGCCCTCTCTCAGATCTCTCGATGTCTCCATGTCTCTCGGTCCCTGCTCTCAAATGTTGTGTTTGTGTCCTTCCCCCTCTCTCCCCATCTTGTCTACCGCTCCCGATGTTATATGTTTTATGTGTCGGTTTGTCTTTCTGTGTGATTAATGTTCGCTCTTTCACGAGCCTCGATCTTGTATACAAAAAAAAAAAAAAAAAAAAAAAAAAAAAAAAGTCTTTTTTGGCCTCCCTCTACTGTATTTCTTTCCCTGCCAGGTGAAATCCATTTGCTAGCAACTTTGGCAGGTCGCCTCTCGGGTGGTCATAGGACATGACCTGCCAAGCTCAGAAGTCCCTCCATCACAATATCCAGGCTGACTACACAAAAAAATTTAAACCTCTTTCGTTCCTCACGTCTCCCTTTTGTGTCCACCTTCTAGCGGTTGTGCTATCAATTCAACCGCCCACGCCTTCAAGCAGGCAGTGCACCACTATCTCGTGTCCACCCACCATCCTTAACCACAATCTTAATTACCCCATTGCAGGTTGCATTGGTAATTCACCTCCTTTATCCCCTCTTTTCCAGTTCACTCATTCCCTTGCTTATTGTGGCCAAGCGAGTCTACGGTGCCACACACTCAAGCAATAATACTCTGTCACCTTGCACTTCCAAGAGCCTCAATCTTGTGGAGGGAATAAATAAACACATAAAGAACAATGACATCTTTGTTCTGAAGCAAGGGACTCACGCTATTCTTCACGACGATGTTATCGAATGGCAGCTCCGGGCTCCAGGAGCTCTCAGAAGGAGTGAGAGATCGATGTCGTGTCTCTGCCATAGCTCCTGGTGTGGCAGCCCCCGTGACTGTACCCGTGGGCACTGCGGTACCTCCACCGCTACCGTTTGAGCAATGCCCATTGGTCGGTGGGCGAGCCTCATCGGGCGGTGCCAGGAGCTCCTCATCACGCTGTTTGATCAAGAATGACTCAATGTCATGACGCCTCAAGAAGTCATTGCGCTCTTGGCCATTCCCCTCCTCAACCTCATAGTCCCCACCGAGGCAGTCAAGGGTAGAACGGGAAATATGCACACGGCTATGTGGGCAGAAGGAGAAAGAGGGTGACGAAGACAGAAAAGGAAGCAGAATGAGAACAAGATTTGCTGAGGTCAATATGGCCATAATGATAAGCTGAAACAAAACCACAACCTTAATTGTTTAGAGTTTAGACTATCAAACCTTTGAGTTAGCACTTTGAGCTCCACCCAATGTAAGCATCTACAAATATCAAAAACTCCCACCTCTGCCCCCACCCCACCCCCTGATATCACCCTGCTGCTTCTCATCCCTGCACAATGATGGACATACCCAGGGATTCCCCCAGCTTCGAGTTTGTTGGCAATGTCCACGTCACATGACCAGACGTCAAACTGCCACTTCCGCAGGCCCAGTACACCACACAGCACAGAGCCAGTGTTGATCCCAATGCGCATATCGACATCGTGCTGCGTCATCTTCCGCACAAACCTGTCCATTTAGGAGTCAGTTGGGAAAGCGAAGCATTGGACGTTTGGATGGAAAGAAAAACAAGGGAATTGGAAACAGAGGGAGATATTGGACATTTAGAGACCAGAATTATGGATAGGCACTCAAAATAATAGTTTGAAATGTTCATGTTTAGTCAATGAGAAGCCAAGGATTTGAAGCCCCAAAAGAGGCAATACTAGATATTGGTCAAACAAGTCCTACAACATGAAAAAATTGATGATGAAGACCAAGGGAATCCAAGGCCAAAACAGCTAAATCCATCATTAAAATGGAACAGCATTTATAGCAGTCTAAAAAAAAAAAAGCTTTTGCTTTAAAGTCAAAAGTAGTAAATAAAGTATGTATGAAAATAGGAAAATGAAAAAATAGATTTGGATGCGGCAATAAAGCAACACCTATAATAAGGACAAAACAAAAGGCAAAAAAAATCAGCGCCAATGGAGCACCTCACACGTGTGATTAACATCTTTGAATAGATTCACCACTCATATGGAGAGATGGAGAGACAGATTGAGATGGGTAGGTAAATGTAGGTTGACATAGGGAGACATATCTGGAGAGATGGAAATAGAAATAGAGAGAAATAGAGAGAGAAATAGAGAAATAGAGAAATAGAGAAATAGAGTAAGAGAGAAAGAGAGAAAGAGAGAAAGAGAGTAGGAGAAAGAGAAAGAGAAAAAGAGAAAGAGAAAGAGAGAGGACATTGAAGCTCTTTTATTATAAAGGTAAGAAAACCACACAAGTTATGCAAATAATAAAGTCACCACAATTCCAAACATGTGCAGCCGAACAACAACAATAAAAACACCAAACACTAAAATAAAAAATTTAACAAACCATTATCAAGTTTACAAAACCCACCCTTAACACACCATTTTTTCCACAAAGGTTTGTAAATCATCTTTCATTTGGCAAAAAGAAAATTCCAAGCGTAACCTTGCCATGACCAGAGCCTTAAACACAATTACCACATTACATAAAATATCAGCATTTGTCAGAGCTTTGCTTTTCTTGTCTTGTAGATTGCTAATTTTCCAATAGAAATTAAGAAATTAACAAGAGCAGTCTCAGAGCGTTTTTTGTAACTCAGTGGTATTCCAAAAATAAAAACCCGTGTAGAAAAGGAAAAGTTCATACGATTAAAAAAAAGTCGATAAAAAAACCAAAGAAGGGAGAGAGTCTTGCACAATCTACGTAAGCAGGGAAAAGGTCTTCAGAAATCATACAAAAAGGGCATTCCACTGAATTATCCTCATTAAAACGATGTAATAAAACATTGGAGGGCAACACCATATGGGCGAGTCTCCAAACAATATCACCAGTTCTTTTAACAATCGGTGAAACATACATTGCAGACCATTGCGGATGGGAGGGAGACCCAGAAGGCAGTTTCTATTTCCATCGAGCCCCAAAAGAAACCAGCTGTAAAGAGGGAAACCTGATTGAAATACACAAACCATACAGTCTCTTCTTATCCTTGCTGGAAAGTGGTGATGAGGATAACAAGATAGATGTTGTGGCGCTATCAGCTGGCAGGCTAGAGCTGGCACAGATCTGTGGTGGTGTATGGTGGTCACCAATGTTGGCAGTTAAGCTCAGGCCCAAGTGCCTAAAAACACACAGGATTTCCTGTAGGACCTTGGCTACACTCCTCAAAGATCTGATACCAGTTCTTACTTGAAGATGTCCTGTGTAGAACCAACTATTCCTGTTACAATCATGAAGGTCCCGAGTCGTTTTCACGCCAGCACTCAAAAAACGTTGCACAAAAGCATGTGAGTGAGGAATATCAGGAAAAAGGGCATTGTAGAAAAGGGGTTCCCGGAGGAACCTTTCACTGTTGTACGTCCCCATTTGCCGAGTTAATGAAATGGACCGCCAGACGTGCAAGACATCTTGGTAAAAGTCAGGGAGCAGCGAAGCATCGACATGTTGCAGCTCCATGAAAAAGAGTTCACAATTGTAGCCTAGCATGCCGGCTTGTTTTTTAATATACAGTTTGCAGTAGATTTCCAGGGCAAGGCCTCCAGAAATATAAAACGACGAGCTGTAGAGACTCGGAAAGCCATCACCCAACAAAGAATGTCCACAGGTCCATGACCCCCTTCTGCCAGTGGAAGGCAAATAGACTCTGGCTTTAGCCAGTGTTTGCCATCCCAAAATAAGTCAAGTAAGCATTTTTGGATTGACGACATCAACGTTGCAGGTGGCTGCAAGGCAATCATTTTATGCCATAAGAGAGGGGTCACCAGGTTGTTATTGACCAGGGCACGACCTCGAAAAGACAAGGTCGACAAAATTCCTCTCCATCTGTTTAATTTATTGCTAATTTTGTGGAGCAAACCATTCCAATTCCTTTTGACAAAACCAGGGGTTCCAAAATAAACACCGAGGTATTTCACACCTTCTTTTCCCCATGTCAAATTCATAGGGAGAATTGGAAGGACAGAAGGTGGCGTACCGCCGACCCAAACTGCTTTGCATTTCGACCAATTAATTTGCGTTGTACATGCTTGAGTAGACCCGTAGACACTCAAATAGCAGAGCAATGTCATTACTGCTGCGAACAGCAACACATACATCACCAGCATAGGCCGAAATGAGAACGGGATTTTCTGATGGAGTCACTGAAAAGCCCATAAGAGAAGATCGTAAACGAATCAAAAGGGGCTCAATGCAAAGAGAGTACAAGATTCCAGATAAGGGACAACCTTGCCGAATTCCCCTCCCAATACGCAAAGGTGAACAGAGACCATCATTGATTTTGATCAAGCTAAAAATGTGATTATACAATAAGGATATATAAGAAATAAAAGATGCCCCAAAACCAAATTGCTTTAAAATGTGAAACAAATACTCATGATTAACAGAGTCAAAAGCCTTTTCTTGGTCAATAAAAAAGAGACCGGTATGTTGTTGTTGAAATGCACACACATCCCACAGGTCTCGTACCAAAAAAATGTTATCGTGCATAGATCTGTGCATAACACAGTACGATTGATCCTTATGTATAACTGTGCTTAAAACAGTCTTTACACGGTTAGCAAGCGCTTTGGCAAAAATCTTGTAATCTGTGCAGAGAAGAGAAATTGGGCACCAGTTCTGTATCAATTGCAGATCGTTTTTCTTAGGGATAAGGCAAACAACTGCATGTCGACAACTAAGGGGTAACAATCCCTCACGCAGGCTGTATAAAAACACTGAATGCAAAGCAGGACCAAGCATGTCCCAAAAGGTTTTATAAAATTCAGCTGGTAACCCATCAAAACCAGGAGCCTTATGATCAGCGAGGTCATCTAGTGCAGTTTTAAGTTCACCGAGACTAATGTACTCATCCAAGACATGCCGCTGATGTCTTGGTAAATCTGCGGTAAATTGGTCGTAATATTCTGCATTGCAGGCACATCATTAGGCTTAAAGGAAAACACATTCTCAAAGTAAGACCGAACAAAATGAACAATCTCCGTATTATCACTAAGAATATGCCCATCACTAGCCCGAAGACTAAGCATTTGCTGGCTCGCCTTGGTCGTCTTCTCAAACTTAAAGAAATCTTTACAACATGTGTCTGAGGACAGTAACCCATTCACTCTCACCCTGACAAAGGCACCGATACCATTTTCTTGAATTAATTCCTTAAGCAGAGTTTGTTTTTCAAAGAGGAGTTGACACCGTTTTTCATCACTAAGGACCTCAGCACCTTCCTGCAATCGTAGAGTTTCTTGTTTCAAGGCATCAATACATAATAATTATTGTTTACTTTGAGAGCAATTGGTTTTGTATTGCTGACAGAAAACACAGATCTGCACTTTAGCATAGTCCAACCACTGACAGAGATTTAGGAAACAATGTTGGAAATACACAACCTTGTCCCAAAAAACCACAAAGGACGATTTAAAGAAAGGATCGCTCAGAAGTGAGGTGTTAAAAGACCAATACAAGGTGCGGCGTTTGAAACGAGGAAAAGAAAAGCACAGTTTTCCAAAGAATGATCAGAGAAACTAGAAGGGACAATAGCCGTATATGTCAAGATTGATACAAGAGTTAGGAATATATAATTTATCAAGACGAGCAAGTGAAAGATGATTTAGCAAAACCCGACACCAGCTAAATTGCTGCAGGTTTGGGTGTTGTTGCCGCCATACATCGCTGAGGTCATGCCGCGAAATTATATTGGAAAGAGGCCTACTTGAAGCTGGATGTGGCTCTGCACTGTTCCTATCTAAAGTTGGGTTTAAAGTACAGTTAAAGACTGTGCATATCACTTGACATATCACGTGCCTTCGATACGGTCTGGCACCCAGCTCTGCTCACCAAACTCTCCTCCTATGGTATCCATGGAAATCTCCACGCATGGCTTGTGGACTTCCTCTCTGGTCGTAGTCAACGTGTGGCCCTGAATGGATTTCTCTCATCTCCCCTTCCTGTTCTGGCTGGAGTTCCCCGAGGCAGTGTTCTGGGCCCTGTGCTTTTTCTGGTCTTTATCAATGATCTCTCTGACTCTCTGGAAAATCCTCTCTATCTCTTTGCTGATGACTCCACTCTCTGCCGCTCCATTCCTCTTCCCTCAGATCGACAGTCTGCAGCCTCCTCACTCTCTGAAGACCTGGACAAAATCACAGACTGGTCAAACAAGTGGAACATGTCTTTCAATCCTGACAAATCTCACACTCTTACTATGTCTCTCCGAAAAGACCGACTGGACAACCCTCCCATATACTTTCTCAACAATCCTCTCCAAGAAGTTCTGTCGCTCAAGCTTTTGGGTCTCACTATCTGCCATGACCTTTCTTGGGAAAACCACATTTCCAAGCTGGCCTCCAAAGCCAGTCGCCGACTGGGCATCCTCCGTCGTGCGAAGTCTTTCCTTGGCACACCTGAGCTCCTCACCACATACAAGGCTTTCATCCGCAGCTCAATGGAATACTGCTCTCCCCTCTGGGCTGGTGCTCCTGCCTCACACCTCGCTCGGCTTCACACTGTTTAAACCAAAGCTTTCAGAATCATTGGAATCTCCCGCGATGAAGCTATCTCCGAGGGCCTTTCACTCACTCACCGCAGGCAGGTAGGTGGTCTTTCTGTCTTCTACCGACTCCTCTCCGGCCTTGCTCCCCCAGCTCTCTCTGTGCTTTGTCCCCCCAAATATTCCTACAGGTCGCACAAGATCTGCCAGCAACCCTCTGATGGTTAAACTGCTGAAATCTAGGCTCTCTGCTCACCTTCACTCTTTCATTCCTCTTTTCTCCCACCTCTGGAACAAACTCCCACACTCCCTTCAATCCCACTCCTCCCTCCAGGTCTTTAAAACAGCTGTTCACCACCATCTCTTATCTTCCCCCATCCAAAACCTTGAACTTTTCTACCGCTGCTAATTCACCCCAGATCCACTTTGTTTGAAATTCCAACTTCTTTCCTGGAAGTCCTTGCAGTGTCCATATGTTTTATACCTCTCCCACCCCCCCCCCCCCCCCTTCCCATGCCCTCTCCCTCCCACAGATCTCTCAATGTCCCTGCTCTCAAATGTTGTGTTTTGTTTACTTCCGCCTCTCTCCCCATCTTGTCTACCACTCCCCATATTATATGTTTTATGTGTTGGTTTGTCTTTCTGTGTGATTAATGTTAGCTCTTTCACGAGCCTCGATCTTGTATACAAAAAAAAAAAAAAAAAAAACGTCTCAGAAGAGAGGTGTCTCGGGAAATTAAAGGACTGATTAAAAAAGTTCCTCCATCTGTACTATCGCTTGGAGCATAGATGTTATAAAAAAAAAATAACCACCTTTAGAGGCCATTTTTCCCCACAAAGCGGGGGTTGGCCTTTTTCGGGAACCGTGGTTGTTGTTGTTTTTTGGTCCCCTTTTTGAAGCAATGTTTTACGGCCGGATGCCCTTCCTGACGCCAACCCTTTTTGCCGCCTTTAACGACAAGCAGGGAATTACCAGTGAACTGGTACTCAATTAGCCGACCTCGGAAGGATGACAGGCTGAGTCAACCCCCCTGGCGTTAATTCAGCGATCGACCGGGATTCGAACCCAGGATCCTAGGATCCTAAGCCGGCACCCTAGCCGCTAGCCCAACACCAGGGTTGGAGCATAGATGTTAACAAACATAAATCGTTGCTGATTGCATTCAAACTCTACAGAGGCTAGATAGCCTGGTACGATTTCCTTAAAGATAGGGGGGAGACAGACAAACGTGTACTGACAAAAAAAGCAATACCCGCACTCACAGAATCTGTATTACTAAAAAACCAAGTGCCAATCAGCTGTTGCTGCCAATCAGCCATGCAGTCTGCAGTGGCATGAGTTTCTTGCAATAAAAGTACATCAATCTTTTCCCTCCTGGCTAATTGCACAATCTGGGACCTACGCAGCTGACTGTGCCCACCATTAATGTTCAAACTTGCTATGTTCATAAAAACATAGGCAGCAACACAGCCATTGCAGGTTTAATTCTTTCCTTGCTGTGACAAGGTACCTCTTCAGTCTTTCCAGTGATTTATCAGAAATATGAAGGGCCGCAGATTGTTGTACAACTTCCTGAATCCCAATAATGAAGGCGTGAGTGTCAACGAAGAAATCGCAAATTTTCACGCGCTTTTTTTCACGCGTAAGTTTTTTGAAGGAAATCCATGATTTCAGCAGGAGGGACAGAGTCTCCAGAGACACGCTCCGATGAGAATTCGGCCTCACCATCACTCAGTGAGGTTACGGAAGAACCCCCATCAGAGTCACAATCATTGCATTGAGAGTCCATTGCCGAAGCAACGGGCTCATCAACGCGACAATCTGAGACTTCAACACCATCACCGTGTTGACCATGAGCTTGACAAGGCTCAGCTGCCTCAATGGAGGATTCGATCACAGACAGATCACTAGTTCCTACACACTCACCACTCCCCACAGAGGGAGGGGTGGCACAATCAACACAAGCTTCAGCAAGGGACACACATGGAGGCTCAACCTCACATGGAGGTTTACCCTCAGAACACCGGAGAGACTCAGGTGCTGTCTGGCCAACACATAAATTTTCAGAATTTATCACATTACCCTCAGAATATTCTGAAGGCAGAGGAGGCTGAGGAATTACCTCAACTGGAGGCAACTGCTGAGGAGGAGGTTGCGCTCCATCGTTACCTTCACTAACCACTTGAGCGTAGGTTGGAGGACAGGCCAAGACCTTATTATCAGGCTCGTTGAGGTTGCTAGAAGGTGAGAGGGTTCTTTTCCTGGTTCTGTTTGTCAACAATGGGGTTTGTGTCGGCACCATCCATACTGTTTACACATCATCGACAACGATCTCAGTAGAGCCCTGCTGTTCATCACCATTCAGGCTATTGACTCGATCCCTGGACTTTTTCGGGCATGAGTCTTTTAAATGACCATATTGACCACATTCAAAACAAACAAGAGACTCTGTGGAGACAAAGACCCGATACGTGTGACCTTCGACTTTGAAGGGCAATACCACATTTAAAGAGGTTACACCACGCGGTAAAATCATAAAAACAAAAGGACATGACGTGTTTTAAACAGTTATTTTTCCCTCGTATAGGAACCCTAGTAACTGAGGAGACGACAGAACCACGTTTCTTTAGTTCAGTAACCAGTTCTTTGTTCTTAAGGAACGGAGGAGCATGAGAGAGAGAAATGCGAACTGCCGGCGTGTCGAGTGGACAAACCTGAACAAACACATCGGGAGAAAGAAAAGCCCGTGCTCGACTATTTGAGCAACCATGGGCACTGTGGAAACAAAGATTACCACGCGTTTATTCATGCAAGAAGCCGCTTTTACATTATCCAAACCGATTATCTCTCCGATGGCAAGGATAATGGCCTCGACGTCGATTCCCGACGGAGGTGAACAAACTAACCCGTGCTTCCGGGTTAGCGCTTCAAGAGACGTGTAACGAGAACTATCCGCCATCGTTTCCACGTTTAAACAAAGGATAAATGTATGAAGGGTTAATGAAGCCAAAAAGCTCCAGTAAACAAACGAAAAATAAAAATATTTACGAAAACAGAAACGGAAAAAGGTATTATGATTTGTAACACGAAGCAAAAAAAAACCGAAGAGGGAATCACTCTAAGGAGGACCCTTTACCGGTCTCACCACGTGTGCTCCCTCACTCTCTCGGGGGGGGGAAGGGATGATAACGTGGAAGGGGGATACACAAAAGATGGCACAAAGGTGAGAAGAGGTAAGGGGAGGGTAAAGATACAAACCACGAGCACGGAGCTACAAGGCCAAAACACGAGCATACGCCATGACACCGCACCCAACACACCAACAGCCAACAGGTGGCGACAGAGTGAGGGAGGGAGAGAGGGAGGGAGAGAGGGAGAGAGAGAGAGAGAATTGAATTGAATTAGCAACACCATTTATTTCACAAAAACAAACCAGGTCAAGTCAAATTTTACAAGAGAGAAAAATAGAAAAAAAACAACAGTTCTTAATGTAATTATTAAAAAAGAAAGACCAAATTCAATTCATTCACAACACATAAGGCTTCATTAATACACCACTTGCACTCAAAGAGTTTGACATTTTCATTCGCCACATAATAATCAAACTCTAACCTTATTCTTGCAGACACCAGCCCTTTAAACATAGGAACAACATCAAACCCATGCCCATTATCAATTTTAATTTTCCTTGATTTATATATTGCATATTTTGCTATAGTAACTAAGAAGTTTAGGAGAACACCAGAGTCCTTGCAGGAAGGTCTGAAAGGTACACCAAAAATAAAAGAATGTGAAGTGAAAGGAAAAGACAGCTGATCAAAAAGGTGTGTAAGAATCGAGAAAAGAGGTATTAGTCTTTCACATTTCACATAGGCATGAAAGAGATCCTCCTTCTGTTCACAGAAGGGGCATGCTACCGGTACTGAGCTGTCAAGGTGATGAACAAAGGTGTTCGTAGGGAGAGCACAATGTGCTAATCTCCACTGGATATCTGCTAGGAACCCATAAATATACTGAAACGCAAAAGAAACTTACCACCTTTGAAACCTTTAAATATCAACAATAACACTGCGTGTAGTAAATGTGTGAACGTATTTGTGGACAATAGTGTCCTCACTGTCAGACAAAACGGTCACGGATGGTCACTTGAACCTTCAATGGTCACTTCATAGCACAGCTGTTGAACAGCCGTTTTGACTGTCAGTGATTAGCCAAGGGGTACGGGATGATTTTAATGAGCTGCACGTGATGTCTTGATATTGGCTTTAAAAAGGCCAGTGCAAAATGGGCATTTTGACCGAAAAATTTGACCATTTTGACCAACTTCAAAAAGACCGAAAACGCAAAAGAAACTTACCACTTGTTTGAAATGTAATAAAATTGCAACAGTTCAAAATAAAACAAACCAACAACTGCTAATTGAAACATTGGCATTTTATTGATGACATGTCAAGTTTTTGACCAAGATACACCATCACATCAGTTTGTTCTACAGTACAGAACAGCACAGGGTGCAATGTCAGTCCCCTTTCAATAGCGTGTGTGGCCACCATTGTTTTGGATACAGGCAGTGCATCGTCGGCGTATACTGCCTACCAGTCTTTGGATGGATTGCTGCTGGATTCTGTCCCACTCAGTCCTCAATGTCTGAAGCAGCTCTGCCCGTGTCCTGGACCTGCCAACTACGCGTCTCCAAAGCTCATCCCACAGGTGCTCTATGGGATTCAGGTCAGGGGAGAGCGCAGGCCACTGCATGGTGTTGATGTTCTCGCCTTGGAGAAATGCAGTGGTAAAGCGAGCAGCATGGGGACGAGCGTTGTCATGCTGAAAGGTTCTCAGTTCTGGGTGGTCTAGCAGGAATGGCAGCAGATGAGGTCGCAGGATGTTATCCACATACCGCTGGGCGTTAGGATTCCCATCCACAACCACCAGTGGCGTCCTGTACCGGCCTGATATGGCGGCCCACACCATCACACTTGGGCCACCCACCTGTTGGCTTGACGCACGCAACAATCGGCATATCGCTCGCCAGTTCTTCTCCAGACACGCTCACGCCCATCAGGACTGTCCACACAGAACCTTGACTCATCGCTGAAAGCGACCTCATTCCACTGCACCAAGGTCCACCGCTGATGCTGCTGGCACCATCTCTGTCGGTTGCGGCGATGGGCAGCCGTCATCACTGGGCCTCTGTATGGTCTTCTGGCAGTCAGACCATAGTCATGCAGTCGTCTTCGTGCAGTATCATTGGAGATCCGTGGGTTTGCACGCCCCGGAGTTTCTGCCGCAGTGCGGGATGCTGGACGGAATCGATCCCGCAGGTGACTTTGGACCATCTGCCTGTCCTGCCTTGCAGTGGTGACTCTTGGCCTCCCTGATCGAGGTCTGTCATCTGCAGAGTTGTGGAGGGTGTCTCTGTCCACCAGGGCCGATATCGTCTGGTGTGAACAGCCAAGGCGACGTGCCACCTCACGGTAGCTCAGTCCGCCTTGCAGCATGCCCAGGGCACGCTGCCGTTGATCCCTTGACAATCGTGGCATGTTGATTGAAATGCCCATTTTGCACTGGCCTTTTTAAAGCCAATATCAAGACATCACGTGCAGCTCATTAAAATCATCCCGTACCCCTTGGCTAATCACTGACAGTCAAAACGGCTGTTCAACAGCTGTGCTATGAAGTGACCATTGAAGATTCAAGTGACCATCCGTGACCGTTTTGTCTGACAGTGAGGACACTATTGTCCACAAATAAGTTCACACATTTACTACACACAGTGTTATTGTTGATATTTAAAGGTTTCAAAGGTGGTAAGTTTCTTTTGCGTTTCAGTATAGGTAGTTTGTACATATTAGGCCACAGTGGCGTAGCAGGAGACCCTGGCCCTAACCTTTCTGACCACAAGGCCACCCGTGTCACTCCGGAGAAGGGTGATGCTTGGTTTTCTCGAAGGAGCTTGTGACTACCTGCCTTTGTTACCAAATGAAAAGGAGATACAAGTTCACCATTTGACTGGAGAGCTGGGAGCACCTTAATTTCAGGGAAGGACAGCCGAAAATCCTCAACATTGTTTGCACCTCCCAGCCAATATTTAACTCCATAAACTTCCTCTTGACGATGCGTATAATTTGGCTGACAATACGCACAGATCTTAAACCAAGAATGGTCGCCACCCTACCAGCAGACATCCATTTTGTCCCAGATGTATCCCTCAGGTCACAAACTTTGCCAACTCCTTCTTGAGTAAATTTCCTAATCAAAGTCGGACTATGAGGAATGCATGGAAAAAATCCGTTATAGAAAATAGGTTCTTGGATAAACATCCGGCAATTATTAGCCTCAAGGCAACGATGAACCCCAAAGCCTTTCCAAACTTTCAGCAAACCCTGATAAAAAAAATTGGGATTGAAACTAAGCTGACACGGTCAGGGTTCACCAGGAACAGGTGCCTATCATAACACAGGCCTCCCACTTGTTGCAGCAAAAAAAATGCAAATGGGCGCCAGGGCAGCTCTTCAGCATACAACAGACGTTGCACAGACTGTAGGCGAAAAGCCATAAGCCAGGTGGACACATCCACAATTCCATGTTCACCCTCCTTCCGAGGATGGTACAGTATTTGAGGCCGAAGCCAGTGGTATCCATTACAAAAGAAATTTATCAAGACCCGCTGGATGGCTGGCATCAAAACCTTGGGTGGCTGCAAGGCAATTCGTTTATGCCATAATCTTGCTGCTATCAAGTTATTTATGACAAGAGTGCTGCCTTTATAAGAAAGAGATCGCAGCAGTCCTTCCCATCGTTTCAACCGGTGTGTAATTTGTTCAATCATTCCTTCCCAGTTCTTCATTTCTACTTCCTGGTTGCCGAGATAGACACCAACATATTTGACCCCATCTGTTTTCCACTCTAAATTCTGTGGGAGTGATGGTGGCAGTGTTAAAGAAAGGTTATCTGAACCGCACCATAAGGCTACACTCTTGCTCCAATTTACTTCAGCAGAAGAAGCCGCAGAGTAATCTTTAAGACAACGCTGCACTGCAGCAACACTACTTGGGCCTTTAATCAGAACGCATACATCATCAGCATAAGCTGTGACCACAAATCTTGAACCAAAAACGGCTCCCACATCCTGAGTTATTCGCTGCCTGATGGATGCTAAGAGTAGTTCAAGGGCAATTATATACAGAAGTCCAGAAAGGGTACAACCTTGACGGATACCCCGTCGGAAAGGAAAGGGGGAACATAAACTGTTGTTTACTTTCATCATGCAGAAGGTATTAGTGTATAACAGCTTGACATAGGAAATGAAAGTTTCGCCAAAACCCATCCACTCCAGAACAGAAAACAAATATGTGTGATCAACTCGATCAAAAGCCTTTGTTTGGTGAAGAAACAACAACCCAAAACTGGCACGCAAGTACTTATTACAAGAAATAATATCCCTTATCAAAAATATATTATCATAAATTGACCTTCCTGGTACACAGTAGGTCTTGTCAGGGTGCACAATAGAGCTGATCACAGTTCCCAAACGGTTTGCGAAAACCTTCGACAAAATCTTGTAATCCGCGCACAGCAATGAGACAGGCCGCCAGTTCTCAACTAGTTGAGTGTCCCCAGCCTTTGGCAACAGGCACATGGCTGCTCTTCTGCAGGACAGGGGAAGCTCTCCAACATGAAGGCATTCATCAAATACCTCAAGCAGGTCAGGTCCCACAAGGTTCCAAAAAGTCTTATAGAACTCTCCGGGCAAACCATCAATCCCAGAGGCTTTACCATCCTTCAAGCTCCGCATAGCAGTTTCAAGTTCAGCAGCCGAAACTTACATGTTCAGTGTGCGTTGCTGGTCCTCCTCAAGGCTCGGAAGCCCAGTAGTCAGCTCCTGTAAGGTCTCATTACTTATGCTCTGGGGGGAGTACAAGTTTGTATAAAAACCCTTCAAAACAGACTTAATCTCCTGTTGGGATGTCACTATTGACCCATTCGCAGCACATAGCCCGTGAATCTGTTGTAATTTTTTGACAGAGTTCTCCAAACTAAAAGAAAGTCCTTATTTGGCATATCCAACGTTAAATAACTCATTCTCATGCGTACCAGGGTGCCCATTGACCGCTGCCATACCAATTCAGTCAAGATTGCCTTTTTAGTCCATAACAGCCGGTCACCTGTCGTGTCTTTCCCAGCCGTATTAATGTTTTCCTCCAGGGCTGCAATTTCAGCCTTTAATGAATCAATCGAGAGATTTTGCAATTTAGTGGCATAAAGACTATATTTTTGACAGAACGATTTGACCTGACCCTTTGTGAGGTCCCACCACAGTCGAAGGTTAGCATGCTCAAATTTGGAGGACCGAATTCTTTCCCACACGGCTCGAAAAGCATCTTTGAATTTCATATCATTCAGCAGGTGGGTGTTAAGTGACCAATATGCACTACCACCTGAGGCCAGAGGCAAATTAGAACCCATTGAAACCAGGTAATGGTCTGTGAAACCAGTTGGGAGTATCTGGGTTGTGGCCATCACATTTAGCATTGGCTTATTCACATAGAATCTGTCTAGCCTTGCCATTGATATCCTCCCATCATGGCATCTGCACCAAGTATAGCACCGTGAAGTTGGATGTTGCAACCTCCAAACATCTTTCAAATGATTATTCTTGATGATGTTCTCCAAAATCTTCGTAGAGGCCGGGTGGGGTTTATGACCGGTCCTGTCTACGGAAGGATTGATAGTGCAATGGAAATCACCAGCAATACAGATGAAAGCAGTTGTATCTAGTCCTTTTACAAAGTCATGCAGAGTGGAAAAGAACACTCTTGTTTCCATGGGTTCACTCGGTGCATATACGGTCACAATGATGATCTTTTGTGTGTTGCAATAGAATTCCACCGCTATCAGATGTCCCTTATAAATTTCCTTAAAGACAATCTTCCGAGCAGGAATTCTATCACTTAAGGCGATGGCAACACCACAGCTTTGGGTGTGGTAAAACCACTCAACCACCACTGCCCTCGATAAAGTTTACCCCCATTCAGCAACCAGGGTGTTCGTAGCATGGGTCTCTTGTATCAAGATGATGTCGGCTTTCACCCTCTCCATTGCCTGAATTGTCTGAATTTTTTGTAAGGGGGTTCAACCCCCATTGATATTCAGGGATGCAATACATATCTCTCGCATTGCCATTTTACAAAGGTAACTCACCCTACGCCTGCAATTCCTTATTCGCCTTTGTAACCGCTTTTCGAAGACGCTGAAATTGGGCCTCCGGGATTTCCATTGGGTCATTTCTTTGCAGGAGGGGTCTTGCAGCCCTGATGAAAGTTTTCACATTGGGTAAATGATCTTTAATTACAACATAGCGTTGCCTAAACGTCTCGTTTAAGAAACTGATGACGTTTTCCTTTGTTACTTCCATTTGTTCTTCTTCCTGATGATCGTTCACAGAAACAAGGCTTTGAGCTTCCTTATCCAGCTCCCTAACCACATCAACGTTGAAACTCCTTTGTTGTGTGTCAAGTGCTGGCACGCCTTCTGTGTCATCAACACTACAGTCCTCTTGTTGCATTACCAGGGACACATCTGTGCCACCATTGTTGCCTATTATAGGTCTGCTTAAACCATCATCCTTGGTCGTTACAACCGGATGTGAGCAACAACCATTGTCACTCAGGACCTGAGACTGCTCGTTGTCACAAGGTACAATGGTCCCATCATCACAACCAAAACTGGTGCTTTGGTTTTCTTCAACAAGAGCAAGGGGTGAAGTCCTACTCTCCTCTGCTTCATCACCACCTTGCCCATCTTGCCCATCTTACCAAGAATCATCAGGATAGTGTTACGGGATCCTCTGAAATCGCCTGGTCTCGGTAACCTCCGAACCCCGAGAGGAACACCGGCAGAAAGATATAGATGTTATTCCGTGTCGAAATCAAACACTAATGAAACCATCCATGAAAACATCAAAGGAAACAATCCAAATCAATAAGGAAACCACACCCTTGGTTGTCAATGCAGAAATATTATATTAAAAGCACACAAAAAGAACCATACAACAATGGTGGCAATCAACCCTACAATCAATATCTTAAGATGGTAACCCCAAACTCACGGCACTCCCAGGAAATGGAACCGAGCCCTCCTCAATGTCTCTATAACCCTCCAAGACGAAGTTGATGCGCTCCAGCGATCGTTGCAACAATGTCCGATCAAGAGCAACTGAGGCGTAGACGGTCGAAGCGACACAGAAGTCACGTGGTCCAACACCCAGCAAACTTGCGGTAGAAAGGGAACTCCCAAAGACGCGATCCCGACGTGCACCTGCACCGTTCAATCAGCGAACCGCAGTGCAATCTTCAGACGCCGCTTTATTGCACAGCTGTCCCCGGCAAACCACCGGAGGATAAGCCCAACCGACCGCGACGCGACAAAAACCTTTTCCGATGAAGGTGGCGCGCGGGGCGAAATGGCGGACGGCCCTCATTCGAGCCAGAGCTTCTAGGCAAGGATTCTCCGGAATCTCAATGCTGATACCCGTCTACGCAGGCTCCACAATACTCCGGCGATATCACCTATCGCTCGAACTTCCTTTCGAGGACTCAAAGTCCACTTGCGACGTTCGCTCAACCACGCTCCGTACAGAGCTTCAAGGCACGTCTTTCACTGTCCTCATGTCTTCCTCTTCTTCGCTCTTTTTCCTTCCAGGTCATGATCTGATTTCCTGTCTCATTTTTACCATGAGCGCTTTTAACCTTTTAACCACAATAACCATTTCCCTTAAACAGCAATACCCATAATACTTAGAACCCACAATAATAATAATAAGTGCCGAATCCGTAACAATAGTCTGAGATACTGCTTGCCTGTACGAGTATCACTTTGCTACCTTTGTCTTCGGTTTCAGCGCTCAAAAAGGTACGTTTTAAGCTCTTAGCCTCGGTGACTTTCATCAATACTTCCTCATAGAGCATATTTTCTTGAGGTTGTAGCCTCTTGTCCACATCGACTGGATGCTCCGCTGCTGCACTAACCTCAGCAACACCGCCACCATTTGCCACACCCTGGTCTTCTGGTGTGGATCTCTGTACCCCACCCGGCTCAATAACGGGGGGCACTGCATCAGTCACAGGGGGGGCCGACCCAGCTGCTGTAGCTTAAGTCTTCTTGGCGTCTGGGCAATACTGCTCAGTGTGTCCGTGTGCTCCACATCCGTAGCAGATCAAGGTCTCGGTAGCCATGAAAATCCTATATTCATGCTCGCCTACTTTAAAGGTGTGGGAGGTGCTCAACTGCTTCGCTGCGTCTTTTAGAACAAAACAAAAACGTCTAAACGATTGCGGATTGTACGTGCTTCAATCTGCCGTTTCTCGTACGTAGAGTAACCCTAATGATTCGAGAGACGACAATACCAAACTCACCGAGCTTGTGCAGGATTTCCTCGTTCCCGAGAAAAGGCGGAACATTGCTCAGAATGACTAACTGCAGCGTGTCCATCGACGACACAGGAACAAACAGATCGTCTCCCAAGGTCAAACCGTTCTGCACAACAATGTCAGCCAGACTTATTTGCGAAACAAATACCACAATTTTGTGATTCATACGAGACGCGGCACGAATGTTACTCACGTCGATCAAATCCCCAATCGCGAGCAAAATATCATCCATTTCAACTCCCTCCGGCGGGACAAGGCACAGCCCGCGCTTACGCGATAAACCCTCATCGGTAACACGATCGGCAGGCCTTTGGCTACTCCTATTAGCCATATCGTCAAAGGAGAAACGAAGCGAACAGTAAATAGATTTGTATAACCCTAAAGAAAAAGAAAAAAAAATGAATAGAAAAAAATAATTAAATAAATGATAACGAAAGCACGGTTTAAACCTGCGGTCCGCAACCTTTTTAGCCCAGGACCCAATAACAAAACCCAGGCGTCCAGCGACCCATCAAACCCCCCGCAAACCGTCACGGAAATATCGATTGCTTATGACGTTAATATCTTGGTTAGGGTTCGGTTCATCATCTTTGTACAGTAGTACAATTCGTAATTGAACAATAAAGCAAAGTGACGACAATCATACCAAACACTGTCCTTATTTTGTGCGGATCTCCACGACCATGAGGAGAGAGACGACTCGAGAGAGAGCGCGAGAGACCACGCCCCCCTTGAGAATGAGCAGCGACTTCGATCACAGACCCCGCCCACTTGATATTATTGTCAGCCAATCAGGCGTAAACTCCCTGCCTTGTTACAGTTGTTAGCAGCTTCGGAAGAGATGAATCCGCCCCTACGATGAATCCGGATGAAGAATTAATGAAGAAGGTGAAGATGATGATGAAGATGAAGAAGGTGATGACGATGAAGATGAAGATGAATCTCACAACATTCATTGGTGGTGCATCTTTTGTGAAATAGAATAAAACTTTAATTATTTGAGTGACACGCCAAGATAATGTGTTTGAAATCTATTTTAATCTTCATCGTGAATAGATGATGAACTTGATACGTCACATGAACTGATAAACAAAACAAGAATAACTTTTACTGAAAAAACCCGATAGGCATCTGAACTTGTATCCAGGTTCAATGTTCCGTTACCATGAACAACATTAAATAAACAACTTTCACTGATTAAACCCGAAAGTGAAACTTACAAGCCGAATTCAAATGTTTCGTTAGCAACATTGTAGATGTGGATTATCCACATCAGTGCGATGGTTGACTTTGCATATTGGCGACGAGATCATCGATTCGGCTTTGAAGCGGCGACAATGCGATTCTCAGGTTGGCGCACAGGGCCACCGTCTCCAGTTTGTCGCGATACTTGGACTTCAGATGTGTCACCGTTGAGAAACCTGCCTCGCACATCCACGTCGTCGTGAATGGCATCAGGAACTTTACCGCGAGATGTGCAATCTCTGGGTACTCATGAGACACTGTCAGCCAAAACTTTACTAAAGTGTCCTTCCTGAACAGTGTCTCAAGTGTACCGTCGGACACGATGTCGATCAAGTCCTCTTTCAATCTGTTGGACAAGTTGCAGCACTGCTGAACGTCGACTGAATAAGGGTCTCGGATCCACTTCTTCTCCACGCGTGGATCAACAGGAAAGTATTCGTCAAATCGTTTGCGCAGGTTCACCAGATGTTCGACGATGACATCCTTAATGTCCACATGTTCCTCAACACTTGCTGAGCAGATCATCCAGGTTTTCGAACATGTCAAAAATCATCATTGGTCTGTACTCTTCTCTTCCATAGATCCAGCTGACTTGAACGCCGCTATCTTGTCATACATTACGAACACGGATTTCGCCTGCTTGTTCGTTTTACCCTGGAACGATATGTTCAGATTGTTCAACAAGTTGAAGATGTCGGCCATGTATGCCAATGTATGTATGCCATGTATGCCATGCAATCTTTCGAATGAAAAGCAATGGACATTCGCGTGTCGGAAACTATACGTATGATCTGACTGACCGGATGCACGCGCGGTACATCGCGGTACATCGGTACAGCGCGGTAGAAGAGTCCACACTATAAAGTTTGTGTCGGCGTCCGTTTGATCTCTGTTCTGTTCAGTCGGGAGAAGTAAATCGTCGATAAAGTTTTTTTTCCACGATTTCTGAAACGATCGTGCGACCCATTGAAAATCCTTCGTGACCCAAACATAGGTTGCGGAATGTCAGTTTAAACCACGTTAGCAAAAAACGTGGTTTAAACAAACCCTCACCGTGCTGGCTCTCCCTCTCTCTGTCTCGAAAGAGGGGAAAAGAAGGACAGGTGGTAACGAAGAAGGAAGGAAGGATAGGTCAACAGACACGACAAAGGTACAAATGGGGAAAAAGGGAAAGAGGAGGTAAAAAAAGGGGGGTTGGGGAGAGGACGAAAACAACACGAGCCAGGAGCTACAACACACGAGCGCACGCCATCTTGCCATGCCCAACAACAAACGGCCAGCAGGGGATAGAGAGAGAGAGAGAGAGAGAGAGAGGGGAAAGAGATAAGGAGGGAGGGGGGAGAGAGAGAAGGAGAGAGGGGGGATAGAGGGAGGGACAGGGGGGATAGAGGGAGGGACCGGGGTGAAGAGGGGAGGAGAGGGGGGGGAGGGAGAGAGAGAGAAAGAGAGTGGTCATCAAATTTACCAAGGGCAATAACTCTCAAATGGCGATGTTCAATCAAGAGAAATATAATCAGATACGAGAAGCTTCATCAAAATAGAATGAGATAACGATATATGTACAGTGACTTCAGAAAGTATTCACACCCCTTGAATTTTTTCACATTTTGTTGTGTTACAGCCTGAATTTAAAATGGATAAAATTGAGATTTTGTTGTCACTGAGCTACACATAATACCCCATAATGCGAAAGAGGATTTTTTTTTTCAGAATTTTTACAAGTTAATTAAAAATGAAAAGCTCAAATGTCTTCACTCAATAAGTATTCATCCCCTTTGCTATGACACTCTAAATTGAGCTCAGGAGCATCCAATTAACTTAGATCATCCTTGAGACGTCTCTTACAACTTAATTGAAATGCACCAGTGGCCAATTAAATTGAATCGACATGATTTACAAAGAAACACACCTTTTTGTGTCAGGTCCCACAATTGGCAGTGCATGTCAGAGCAGAAACTCTACCATGAATCCAAGAAACTGTCCGTAGAACTCCAAAATATAATTGGGAGGAGACAAAGATCTGGTGAAGACTATGAAACTATTTCTAGAGTGTTGAAAGTTCCCAAGAGCACAGTGAGCTACATCATGAGGAAATGGAAAGAATATGGAACTAACTAGACTCTTCCTAGAGCTGGCCATCCAACAAAACTGAACGATCGGGCAAGAAAGACCTTGGTCAGGGAGGTGACCAATAACCCAATGACCACTCTGTCAGAACTACAGAGTACTTTAGCTGAGATGGGAGAACCTCCTGGAAGAACAAGTCTCTGCAGCACTTCACAAATCTAGGCTTTATCAGAAAGCGACCAGATGGAAGCCACTCCTGAGAAAAAGGCACATGACAGCACACCTGGAGTTTGCAAAAAGACACGTGAAAGACTCAGAGAGCATGAGGCGAAATATTCTGTGGTCTGATGAGACGAATATTGAACTATTTGGCTTGAATGCAAAGGGCTACATCTGGCGAAAACCGAGAACAGCTCATCACCCATCTAACACCATCCAAACCGTGAAGCATGGTGGTGGCAGCATCATGCTATGGGGATGTTTTTCAGTGGCAGGGACTGGGAGACTTGTTAGGATAGAGGGAACAATGAATGGAGCCAAATACAGGCAAATCCTTGAGGATAAACCTGCTTCAGAGTGCCTAACACCTTCGATTGAACGAACGATTTACGTTCCACCAGGAGAATGACCCCAAGCATACAGCCAAAGCAACACTGGAATGGCTTCAGTTCAAGAACACTAAAGTCCTTGAGTAGACCAGCCAAAGCCCAGACTTGAATTCCATTGAGAATCTGTGGAAAGACTTGAAGATTGCTGTTCATCGACGCTCCCCATCCAACTTGAAAGAGCTTGAGCAAATCTGCAAGGAAGAATGGGAGAAACTCCCCAAATCCAGGATGTGCAAAGCTGATACAGACTTATAGTCCAGGAGCCAGAATCTGCTCACAATGGTTTCGTGCAACACCCACTACACAGTTGGTTTGTCACTTCCAGGTGATTGGGGAACATCTATAGAACAAATCCAACCCTGATGTACAGTTTAATTGTGGCAGCAACAATAAATGGCAGCCACTTTTCTATGAGGGGGGTGGTGTCCAAGGCGTAAATCTGAGATTTTGACGGATTTCATTTATTTATTTTTTCTCTTAGCCCCTACAGGCAAGCTATCCTGCTTATCAGGTGCACAGTCTGCTGTATATCTGCTGTATATATATATATCCTGCTCACAGTCAGGTAGACAGACAGCAGTGAAAACATAACTGTCGTCCTCCTTTCGTGAAGGAGGTATAAATATATACAGAAGAAAAGAAAAACGAACAAAGGTCAAGAAAAGACAGAGGCTGCACATCAAAATGAGGTGCACACATTTTATGAATCGTGTACCTTTTTATAGAGGGATTTGGGGGCAGTGCCGCCTTTTCATAGATACAATTTTAGCACCAATCCCAAGGTTCCGTGGGGGAACCACAATGTGTGGACTGATATCACACCTAGACCAGACCTAGCAGGTAGATTAGCTCCTCTCTGAATGTCAAGAACGAGCCAAGTGCACTTTTACTAACAATTTAAAATGAAGTGGCCTCATAATTAATCTAAGACTAGCTCACTTTCTAGAATCGTAGTTGTCACATCCTGCATCTCTGCTGCCCTCGTCCGAATCTGAACAACCTCTGAGATACCAGGTGAGTGTCCACACGACTGGGCCAACAGGAAACGCCATTTTTAATAAGAAAGGTAGGAACAATACTCGGTGAATCAGACTCGGTGGTGTAATGGTTAGAGCATCCATCCACTCTGATTCTGGTAGGTCTTTGGGTTGAACCCATCCCTGGCCTTGTCATACCAAAGACTAAAAATTGTATGTGCTGCTTCCTTGCTCCACACTCTGTATTTAGGGCAAATAACCATAGGTTGGCAAGCATTGCACAGACTTGATGGACATAATGGCCTCCTCTTGCATTGAGGTTCCTTGTCAGGGTAGTAGTAGTAGTAGTAGTAGTAGTAGTAGTAGTAGTAGTAGTAGTAGTAGTAGTAGTAGTAGTAGTAGTAGTAGTGCTTTTGTTGGAAAGGTTACAGAGATTTGCGTTCAGAGCTCATGCAAGCTCAGGCAAACATATGTTCCCAGTTTAATGTCGCTCAATTCCTCATCTCTGCAAGTCCATGGTTTGAACTACAGTAGACAAGGTAGAGCATTTTGAAGAGAAAGCACTACCAAGACAGATAAGGGGAAGGTAAAAGAACGCCAAAGAACACCAAAAAAAGAACGCCAAAGAACACCAAAAAAAAGAATGCCAAATAACATATCTATCTATAATTCCACTAATCTCTGTGTGTATGTTTGTTTGTATGTTTGTATGTTTGTATGTCTGTGACCGCTGTTTCTCGACAACTACCGGTCCGATATACTTTAAACTTGCCAGGTATATTGCTGGGGACCCGAGGATGTGCCTTTTCAAGGTTTTAAATTAATCGGACAAGTAGTTACCGAGCTATGGCGATTTCTTTACCAAACACCGCAAGCCGTTCGCTTTGGACCAAACCATTGCATGTAAATAGAGGGGGGGGGGTTCTGTGGTCGTTGCGAATGGACCAAACCATTCATGTAAATAGAGGGGGGGGGTTCTGTGGTCGTTACTGCCACGTGGTTTCAAAGTTTTTTTTTGTTGTTGTTGTTTGCACGCATGTTTTTTTGCACCCACGTACGGGCACGCCCTAGGATGTTTACACACACACACCCCTACACAAATTTTTTTTTTTTTTTTTTTTTGGCAAGGAACGGGCACCCACGTACGGGCACGTCCTAGCTTATATATAGTACGGGCATGCCCTAGTTTATACAAATAAGAGCAAAGTATCTTGTGGGGGGACCGTACAAAGTGCATCATCATCATCATAGTCCAGGTTTCCTTAAACTTTTGAACAGTGTTACTATATTCTGCCGCCTTGTACTCCGAAATAATGCGTGAGCGTATTAAGCCCTTCAGACAAACAGAACTGTGTTCCACCACATCTTTCTCAATTTTTGCCTTCCTGGTTTTATATATTGCCATTTTTGCACAGGCTAAAATAAAGTTAACTAGAACGGGCACTCGGTAGAGCGCATACCTTCGCCGCAGCTACTGTTCTGTACTTGGCATGGGAGTGTAGGGAACAGAACAACAAAAATACGATTTTGACCTTTTCGTGACCTTGACCTTGACCTTTGACCCGATTGCTCCCAAAATCTAATCAAATGTGTCCCGTATAATAACCAATCATCCCACCAAATTTCATGCAATTCGGTTGAATACTTTTTGAGTTATGCGAATAACATACACACACACACACACACACACAGACATACAAATAAATACACAGCGATCAAAACATAACCTTCCGCTTTTGCGAAGGTAACAAGGAGATCACGTGACTTGCTTAGTTTCTTTACCGGGTGCCCGATGATAAAACGTGTTGGAGAGAAGTGAAGCCAGAAGCGCAAGAGAAGATTTTTCATCAGTAAGAACGCTGGTTCAAGACGGTGGCATTGAAGGTATATGTGAAATATAGTTTCCCTTTCACCACAAAAGCAGCAATCCTCTGAGACGTTAGTGAAGTGCCGCATCATAGATCCAGAGCTCAGTGCACCATGTAGCAACCTCCAACTTAAGTCTGCCATCATTCTTGGCGTTGGGTAGAGATAGAGTGAATCCCAACGTGGATGAACAGTCGAAGGAAGTGGAAGAATCTCACGCCAGGGAGTATCCAGTCGGGTTGCAAGAGCTATATAATGGAGCGAGTGGATCACTAGCAGGTATATATTTTTCCTTGATAGCCCACAGAACGACATTTCCACTGTGCCAGGGGTCTTACTCATATTGTTTGCAGGTATTGGCTGAGAGAGCTCGCAACATCGTGGTCGGATTTTAAAATCCATGGAGTTACCGATGGACATCTGTCCAGATCCATCACCCTCTTTGGGATTCTCTAGATATTCCAGACAATCGGGAGGCAAGGAGCTTTTGACCTCTTCAAGTATCCTGGAGGGGATCCTGATTGTCCTCAGGCCCATTTTCGCTGCGAGTTCCTTGGGTAAAAGCGTTCTCTTACCATCGTTCAGAAGGTCTCCCACTGTGGATATGCTACCAGCTAAGAGGCTCCTTCTTACTGAAAAGGAAGCCAGAGTTGGGCCCTGTAGAGGAGGGTTGAGAATGAGCAGTTCTTCTAACAGGTCCTTGCCTGGATAAGGAACTGTTCTTTGTACGTTGACTACATTCCAAGCCTTCAGCATTTCTTGATAAAAAAGAGGCAATGTAGCACTAGACAGGCTCCGAGATGTAATGATGAAAAGATTCCTTTTGTACCCAAGATTGAGCACTTTGCTGAAGAAGTATGATGCCAGTGAGCACCATTGCGGTGCAGGGTTCACATGTAGGTAACGTTGTATGGTCTTCAGCCTGGATGCGTGGTAGTGGCTTCGAAGGCAGGGAAAAGACTGTCCACCTTCTGAAAAAGGCAAGCTCAGAATGCCCAGGGAAACCCAGTGTTTACCATTCCAAAAGTAGTCCAGTAGCTTCCTCTGCATCTTAACCAGAAACTCCTCTGGAGTGCTTATGCAAGAGAGCCTGAATACTAACTTCGGAATTATAAACTGTTTAATAAGGAGTGTTTTTCCCCTCAGAGACAGGACTTTTAGTAGTCCACTCCAGTCTCTCAACTTTGCTTCGATCTTGTCCCCTAAAGTGTTCCAGTTAATGAGTGGTGAGGACCCATGGGAAGTGGATAAGTGCACCCCCAAATATTTGAGCTCATTGCGACTCCAGGTCAATTTCTGAAAAAGTGTTGGTAACTCCTTTACCTGCATTTGTCCAATTAGAAGCCCCGAGCTTTTCCTCCAATTGATTGTAGCAGACGATGCTGCTGAATAGACCTGACAATCATAAACTATTTGCATATCCCTTGCATTACTGGCAAACACGAGAACATCATCTGCATATGCAGAAAGTTTGAGGTTGACCCTGTTGTGTGGCACCACAATGCCAGTTAGCCTTCTTCTCATCAAACAAAGGAAGGGTTCGAAACATAGGGAATATAATTGGCCGGACAGGGGACATCCTTGTCTTATTCCTCTCTCAAATGGAAAGGGCGCGAGCAAGAAACCGTTGACTTTGACTAGGCATTCTGCCGACATGTACAACGTCTGAATCATGCCTACAAATCTCCTCCCCAACCCAAATGTTAGCAAGGTTTCAAACAGATACTCATGGTTCATCTGGTCAAAGGCTTTCTCCTGATCCAAGGAAAGAAATCCGACTTGAGTCCGAGTCATGTCCGCATACTGTATCAGGTCTCTGACAAGGGATATGTTGTCATGTATTGTCCTGCCTGGAATGGCATAAGATTGGTCCGGGCTGACTAATTTTGTCAGGACTGGTCCGAGACGGAGTGACAACATTTTAGCCATGACCTTATAATCCACACCCAGCAGAGACACAGGGTGGTAATTCTTCAAGGCTCTCAAGTCACCCTCCTTGGGAATCAAGACCAGCATCGCTCGACGCCAAGAAAGGGGCATTATACCTGTATCACATGCTTCCTGAGCTACGCTTAGGTAATCAGGTCCAACCAAGTCCCATACTTTTGTATAGAATTCACATGATAAGCCATCCATGCCAGGGGCTTTATCTCTTGATAGGCTGTGCAGGGCGGTTTTCAATTCTTCCAGAGATAATGGAGTCTCCAGCTGCTCCCGGTCTTCTACAGAGGCTTCAGGAAGACTACTCCACAAAGTGCCACCTGCACCTGCATCTGTGCTCTTACCCGAATACAGCTGAGCGTAAAAGGCTCTAATTCGTTTTTGAACACCCTCAGAGCCATTGAGCAAGAGACCATCTTCTGCGAGAACACTCGCTATAGTCCTGAATTGACCTTTGCGTTTTTCCACCCCTTTGAGATAATTCAGGACATATTCATCCTCAGAAATAAACTGCAAACGAGAGCGCACATACGCCCCTCGTGCCTTCACACGACTACATGCTTTAAGGGTGCTCTTTTTTTCTTGGTATGCCTGCAGTTCAGTAGAGGTAAGTGTGGCCAGGTGCTTCTCAAGGTGCAGCAGTTCCTCTTCCAGTCTTTTGATCCCTAACCCAAGTGTTTTGCTCGATCCATACGAGTATTCCTGACACAGCAATTTCAATCGTACCTTGCCTACATCCCACCAGAATCCAAGTGAGCAAAAATCTCCTTTTTTATTCCTCCAGGCTTGCCAAAAATTCAAAAAGATTGACAAAAAGGCTTCATCCTGACTTAAAGCATTGTTCAGGTGCCACAAGCCTGGGCCTCGCCTTGTTTCCGCCAGGGAAAACTTAATCCAGGCCAAGTTGTGATCTGTGAAATGGGCAACTTTTATGCCGGAGTCACTGACAATCTTACACCAACGGTGAGACACGTAAATTATATCGAGCCGGGATTGTGATATATGACCACCTCTGATACTCGTATACGTGAATGTTCTGTCTGTGGGGTGTTGTATGTGCCAAGTATCCCTCAAGTTTAACAGTGTTATGGTTTGTTGTAATATTCTTACAGAGGGATTATGCGGCTCCTGACCTATTCGATCAAGGGAGGGGTTTAGAGTGCAATTAAAGTCTCCTCCAAGAATTACACACTCTTCACCAGGCAAGGTGAGCATGAATCTCTGCAACCGGTTGAAGAAAATCCCCCTTGCAACTCCTACACAAGGTGCATAAATGTTGACGAAATTGACAACAAATTCTTCAAACTTTGCTTTTATATGTAGCAACCGCCCCACACTGGCTTCCTTTACGACAAGTATTTCAGGTTTCCTCTTTGGTGAAAATAGGGTAGCCACTCCACAAGATGTGTCCGTTAGGTGACTGAAAAAGGCCAAGCCTTCCCATTGGTTTTCCCATTGGGATGCAGCCTCTGGGGTCATGTGGGTTTCCTGCAAAAAGGTTACTTCAAGTTTTTCCTTCACACAGAATGACAATACCTGGTGCACACGGAATGCATCCTTACAGCCATTGACATTCAATGATCCTATTCGTAAGTTTGATGTCATTATTGTATTGAGAGTTTTGTTTCTGTGAAATTCATCCTCCTAAACGAATTTATATTCAGGCCCATAACTCAACAACTTTGCTAGAAACTTCCTGACTCGGGCTTGTTCGGCCGAGCCTGAAGTCTTTGTTTTATGTCCCTCTCTCCTTAGTGCATACAAGGAATGCACTAGCAAGTCATAATCTTTCCACCGTTTCAGCGCATTTTCCACTTTCTTCCTGCTATGCAAGCTTTGTTCCAGGAACTCGAGTATCTCCTGGCTGGGAATGCAGGAATGGCGTCCTGCAGGTAGGTCTGTCTCTAAACCAGTCAGTGACCCTTGATAGTCTTCCCCATCACCAATACTTTCCTCATCATCGCTGTCTGGAGGTTCAAGATCCTTCTCCTTTGGTGTACTTGTACAATGTGTCAAGTCTTCTGCCATGTCGTCTCTCAAGGCTGACTTGGCATAATCTTCTGGCGCAGAGGAACGCTCCTTTGGCTCTGATGAGGCGGACGTTGCTACACCTGTGGGAATGGATGCCTCCTCCTCAGTTGGTATAGGAGATCCAACCTTTCGGGGTCGTAAAATAGAGATGTGCTCAACTATTCCCCTTTCTGCGCCAACAGTGAGTGAAGTGACATCACCTGAGATGTCGGTCAGTGCCAGCAACTTTATTGATGCTTGTGTGTCTGGTTCCCTCTCTCTGTCTGTCCCACCGATGAATGCTACTTCAGAATCCTTTGAAACTTCGGTGTTAATCCTTCGGTTCAGAACTGCTCTTGTAGATGTTTCAATCCCTGGTTTATTTTGAAGCTTCGTTGCAGTTGTTATAATTGGATGCATTTTCTCAGGAGCCAACATCACAGTATCGTTTGGCCCTGTCAAGTCAGATACCTCGAGGTTGTTTGTCTTTACCGTGCTGGGTTTACTACCTGACGGTCTCCCTTCCTGTTCATTCTTCAAACTGTCTTTGGGTGGATCTGAGAGAGAAGACTCTCCATATCCTGTCGTTTGATGAATAGTTTCCTCTTCTTCTTCTTCTTCTTCTTCCATTTCTTCAGATTGGGTTACCACTCTTTTCTCCTTCAGAATACTAGGCTTTACAAATCCCTTTGACACATTACTTCCCGTGTCATCCTCAATTGTACCAGGGTGTTCCGTGGTCCCATCCTCTGCAGGTTCTGATTTCCTCTTCTGTGCTCTCTTTGCCTTCCCTGCTCCCACTGCCTGCCATTGATTTATGGCAGCGGAAGAGTTGGGATGAGAAGCTGGTATAGAACTTTCTTGAGGGTCCACTGCCCTCGAGCACAAAGGAGCAACCGCCTCTCTTAGGTTACCTTCAGTGACGCTGGGATCCTCTCGAGGCTGATCTGGACGTTGAGGAGCTGCAACCTCTTTAATGATAGTGGGGCAGTCTGCTCTCCTGTGATCCTTCACTTTGTATACAAAACAACGGGGTTCGTTTGTCATATAAAACACCCTGTAATTCTTTCCATCAAAAGGAATAACAAACGACCCCTCACATTCAGCATCCTTTCCCAATTCAATGGATACTTGTCTTTTAAAAGACCAGACATGTTGTAGGGAGGGCTCATGACAGCCCAAAGACACAGGCTTGATGGGTGATCTCAACACTCCCAGTCGTTCCAGGAAAGGCACCACGACATTGTCAGGCACGTAAGGAGGTATATTAGATATAATTATTTTTAGCTCTTTTAGCTATATCTTAGTATATTTTATCTTATCTTAGTATATCTTATATAGATCTATATCTTATATATCTTATATAGATCTTAGTATATTTTAGCTCTTTCACGAGCCTCGATCTTGTATACAAAAATAATAATAATAATAAAATAAAATAAAAATTATCCTTGTACCAAGACTTGAGAGTGGCTCGACTTGTACAAAGAGTCCTCCCACACTAATCCCTTTCTCAATGACTTTGTTTGCTGCAGCCTCTGAGTTAAGAAAGAACACAGCTTGTCCATACATTTTCGAGGCTGCAACTATCGTTGCTGGATCAACCACACTAGCGAGTGCCTTCACATAGGCCTCTATTTGGGTGATTTGTCCCAACTCGCATTTCACCCCGTGCTTCCTTGTTAACGCCTTAAACGGGTGGGCAGGGCGGTTCCCACCTGCATCAGAGGTAGTAGCGGCCATTTTTGCCCATGTACCATCCAGAGGCATGATTGCTATTAACGGTATATTTCCCGTCAAATGAAAATGGAAAAAAAAATATCAATTAGCTCGTTCGCGAGCTTCTGCTTATTTTAGCACGTCCGGACCGGTATGCTAAAGATTAACTCAAAAGGATAATCAAACGCGCGTTGAGCAAATAACTTATCGGCTTAATCTCCAAAACTATGCAAATATAGCACAGAAAGTCAAGGGTGATTAAGCAAAAACAAGGAAGTCAAACAGTTTTGTGATACGCCACAAATCGGGCGCGGAAAAACTAGTCCCACACGGGTGCAGCCGCACGCCGCGGCTAGGCCCGAACACAAAGGGACTAATAACTCAAACGGGACGTCAAAGTAAAGTAACAAAATGAACCAACTCGGTTCAAATAACCCAAATAAACCAAAAATACAAACGAAAACGGAAGAGGATGAGAAGGAAATGTCGAAAATAGCACGGCTCGAGGAGCAGCAAAATGACGTGACGTGGCGTGGTAGTAGTAGTAGTAGTAGTAGTAGTAGTAGTAGTAGTAGTAGTAGTAGTAGTAGTAGTAGTAGTAGTAGTAGTAGTAGTAGTAGTATAATTATAAGGTGGAGAGGCAAGATTTCACATTCATGATACATGTGAATATGATTTGGAGTAAACATATTGTTGCGGTTTTGTGTTTTTACAAATAAAGGTTAATTTCCCCTCATAGTTTAGTCACACTACAACATGTAGCCTCGTTTAAGCTCAGTTATTTCTTAGTAAGTGTAAGCGTAGACCTTTCCTATGTTTAGTTTTGCGTTGAGTAGAATAATGAGAGTTAGGTCTCCTTCCAATGCTTATGCCGCCTCGATGCTTTGAGTTTTGGCGCAAAATACCACGAGGCCGGCCTGAACAAGTCGATACAGGCCGAAGGAAGGCAGGACAGGAGAAGTGGGAGTGACCGGTAAGCACGAGCTGCCAATCAGGGCTCAAGGGGAGTGGCTTACCACTGCGGCAAAAGGCGTGGTTTGGAACATTCGATGCGGGTTAGGGCGGGGCCAATATAACCCTGTGCCCGAAGCCCCCACCTACGTTATGAGGGGAGACGCGCTGTGACAAGTTATGAGAAGGGAGGCAGACGAGACGAGTTACAAGTTGAGTTCTCGGTTGAGCTTGAGTCAGATCCTCTGTTGAGTTATGAGAGTGAAAGCGCGCAGTTGTATTAATCGCGCTGTGAAGGACAGCCGTGCCGGGCTACAGAGGCGCGCGTATATTTTCCCGCCTGCCTGCCTTTGTCAAGACACGCGCTGCGAGGATTCCTCCCGCCTTCCTGCCTGCCTTCGTCGGGGGACGTGCTGTGACTGCCAGAGGGCCACGCCGGGTGAGCTGTTCCTGAACGACCAAAGCTGGTGCGTTCAGCGCATGAACAATCCTTCCTTCACCCCCCTGTGAGTGTGAATGGGCCCATTGTCTGGGGAATAAGTTAAGACTGACTAAGCTCTGCCCTGTGTCTCTGCTTCTTCTACCAATCATTGTAAATAATAATTAAACCTGTTATTTCTTTGATTCGATCGCTTTTGTCTCTCCGTCATTGACTAAGCATGGTACGAACTACATCGCTCTGATCGGGTTCCAATACCAAGGTAACTGCACGGACCACATGGTACGCAATCCACTCGAGTGTACTCAAATTACGCGCAGTTCGTGCGAGACTTGATCCCCGCTTCCGCGGCGGCGTGGGTACTTAGGTACGTGCGAAAATTGTCCCGAAACCCTGTCCCACGTCTGACTGGAAGTGGCGACTCAAGTCTCGCGGTTGCGAAGACCCAAGGAGAACAAGGGGCTTAATCTCCCCTTGTTAAGGGAACGGGTCGCGCAAAACCGTAACATTTGGTGTCCGGGAGTGGGATTGGACCTGGAGTGTGCTTCACGCACTCGAAATTACGAGCGGACGAAATTTAGTTGTTAAATCCAAAAATTATATTCGTACCATGGCTGGCCAAGGTGGTCGAATGCCGGTGGGGGTAGATGAAGAGGAGGAATGGATAACCCAGGACCTGCAGGAGAGACAGTTGGTCATGGAGGAAGCCGAAGAGGGGGTGGTAGCTGGCGAAGAAAATGGCGGCGCCTTGCACGTGGCGGCGAGAGCCGAGCCTGTGGTGGCAGCCGGGGCCGCTGTGCAAATCGAGTTTGACTTTAAACTATTCCTGACCCAACTGGATGCAAAAATGGACGCCCAAAGGAATGAAATGAAAGAAATGAGGGCCAATAGTGAGCGAATGTAAAGCAAGATGGATACCCAGGGTGACAAATCTGCCAGGGACATGAAAGAAATGAGGGACGAAGCAAGGGGTAACAGGGACGATATGAAGGCTCAGGGTGAGCGATTGGAAAAACAAATGAAAGAAATGGGGGACAAATCCACCCGGGAATTGGAAAAAATGAGGGTGGCATCGAAGAAGGACATGAAAAAGGCAGGGGAGGACATAAGGTGCGGGTTGAGCGAGGAGGTCGCAATGTGGCGGGACGAGGTGAAGCGATGTGAGGAACACTTGGGGAGCGAGCTTGAGCCAGGGACGGCTAAGTTGACTGGGGCTATGGAAATCGCGGCGCGGGGTGTAGAAGAGCCGACGGTCACCGAATTGGACGAGAAAATTTTATGGCTTAGCGGTTAGGGTGCCGGCTTGGGATCCTAGGATCCTGGGTTTGAATCCCAATCGATCGCTGAATTAATGCAAGGGGGGTTGACTCAGCCTGTCATCCTTCCGAGGTCGGCAAATTGAATACCAGCTTGCTGGGATGAATGATCATGGTGCGTACCCCGATTTAGAATAGGTACACCGTATCACTGCGCATCATAAGAGGCGACCAAGGGATGGTGTCAGGAAGGGCATCCGGCCATAAAAACATTGCCTCAAACAGGGAACCATGATTGTCATGGGGCCCGCAAGGCTATCCCCCCCCCCCCCCCCACTTTAGCGGGGGAAATGGTCTTGAAACGATCATTCATTTTTCATTTTGTTCGTCGAGGAAAAATAAATAATTGGGGCCGAAGAGACGGTAGAAACTGGAGAGAAAGTGAGCAAATCGCAAGAGAAAGAAATGGAATGCACACAAAGTTTGTATTTACACCGTGATGTCGTGCTTCCTAACGAAATTAAAAGTTTGTAGGTGCAGCCGGGGAAGGAAGACCCCGAGGTGAGTGAAAATAATGGCGCGAATGTGTTTGGTGCAAACGGGTTTTTGGCGCGCTTGGGAAAGAGACGAGACCCGGGCTTTCGCGGAAGGTCCATTGTGCGGTGTACGAGGGCGATTGGTGCGCGGCATGAAAGAGAGTGTGCGCCGAAGCGTGAGCGAGAAAAGTGTGCGCCAGGATGTGCGATGATTGAGTGTGCGAAGGAGGAGTGCATGCCCAAGAGTGTGGAAAAAGAGTGTGTGGTGACTGAGAGTGTAATGGAAAAGTGTGCACCGGAGTGTGCCGGAGAAGAATGTGTTACAGAGTGTGTAACGGGAGAGTGTGTTACAGAGAGTGTGTAGGAGTGCGCACCCGAGCATGTTACAGAGTGTGTGCAGGAGTGCACACCCGAGTGTGTTACAGAGTGTGAGGGAGAATGCACATCAGACTGTGTGTGGGAAAAGTGTGTAACGAAGTGCGTGAAAGGCGTGAGTGCGCCTAGGTGTGCAGGTACGAGTAAGGAGTGTGAGGGAGAATGCACACCAGAGAATGTGGAAGGAGAGTGTGCAGTAACGGAGTGTGTGGAAGGCGTGGGGACGCCTGGGTGTGCGAGTGCAGAGTGGGTCGCGAGTGGTGAGAATGCAACTCAAGCATCGACACCGACCGCGGGGTAGTGTTTAGCGGAACGGATAGCAGACGTGAGCCCCCGGTGAGTTGTGTGAAGCAGGGACCGGAGGGGATCGGTGCCGCGGCGGTTTCACAAGGACCGACGTGCATGATTCGTGCCGGCCCCCGCACTGTATGGTTGGTGCCGTGCCGTGGCGGCAAAGGCAATCGGCGAAGGTTCAAGGGGAGGTAGGGGATTTCGGAGCCGCACACCTTGGCGGGTGCGGTGCTCCGACCGTGGTCGGTTGGGTCATCGTGTGTGGGACCGCGAGGCCCCACGCAGGGATGGGGCCCTGCACCTCGGCCCATCAATACCTCCCCCTTTGGATCGAAAAGGCCGGACGGACCCAACATACAGGAGACAAACCACCCGCATGGGTCGCTTGGCCCGTCGAGGCCGAGCCATGACAAAGTACATCCACATGGAGAGGCTCAAGTGTAGCGGATGGATGAGAGTCGTGTACCCTACGTGGAGGAATGGTAGTCTGACCATTCCTCAAACGACCAGGGCCCATGAGCATTAGTTTAGGGGGATGGCAGTGTTAGGCACATGGGGGTGCCAGCAATGGTTACCTCCATGGGGCACCGAAGCAAGCCGAGGGAGGGCTAGGATAATGATTGGGAATTAGCAGACTGCAGAGACGAAAGATTTAAGAAGTGACACTTGTACTGTAGTGGGAACGTAGACAGTTTAGGTGGATGATAATGACAAAGGGAGTGCATAGTTTAAAGGGACGATGGGGAAGCACGAGTTTTAGGGGAAAACCAGTTAGCTAGATGATGCTGTGTGAGTGAGAAATTGTGTGTGACAATAAAAGGAATTGTGTTTGAGGTGTATGGAAAGTAGTGTGCGAGATAAAAGATGTGTGAGCACAAAAGGTGTGTGAGACAAAATGTGTGTGAGACAAAATGTGTGTGAGGAAAGAGGTGTGAGCACAAAAGGTGTGTGGGACAAAAGGTGTGAGAGATAAATGGTGTGTGAATAAGTGGTGTGGAATGCTTGGTGTGGAATAGAAGGTGTGGAATGCATGGTGCGAAGGAGTGAATGGGGGGAGGTGGAACCCATTCACGGACGCCCGGGGTGGGTAGTGTAAAGCCAGGTAGAGGGTATAGGCAAAATTTGTATGGATATTGACACCTGTGGTGCGGGCAGTAGCAAGTAGTGCTTTGTAGGGTGCGTGAGTATGTGGAAAGGCTGGGCGTGTGGTTTAATTGGTGCGTATGGTTATTGGGGCACTCCGCCACTGGTAGTTTGTCGGCCAGGTGAGGCCGCAGGTAGGCTCTGGGAGCCGGTTAGGTTAGTTGTGAGTGGGGCCCGGGGATCCAAGGGAAGGACCCGGGTTGCCCAATGCCAAGGTGGGCATCAGGGGGTAAAGTGCCAGGAGGGGCCTTCCCCAGTTTAGGTAGTCGCAGGAGCAGGTAAGCTCGGGTGGCGACTTCAGTGGCGGAGGTGCGCAGGTAGGTAGACCTGCTGGTAGAGCCACACGACCCAGCCCCAAAATTGTGCAAGGGCACAGAGTGAAAATTCGTTGGGAGTGAGACCCAAATTTTGGAGAGCACCACAGGGTGGACAATGGGAATTCGGGTTTTTAGAACCACATAGTTTAAAGAGGCCGATTGGCAGGGTACGACCCCAGGTAGTTTAAAAGAGTAAATGTCAGTAGTGTAGCTAGGAGATGAGAAATCCCTTCGCACCATCCACAGCCAATCACCAAGGAGGACGGAGCTCCACACCAGGGCTCTGTAAGCTGTTTGAATAGTGAGATGCATCACGACGTAAGAATGACATTGTGTTTTGTTCCATTCCTTCCTTCCTGGGAGGGATTTGGAGACGAATTTGGAAATAGAGGGGAATATGGGAGACAAGACGTAGAGACGAATTGTAAATACAAGGAGGCCTAGGGTAGTGTAAGCCGAGGGTGGGGGGCACGGACGGTTAGGGACGAGCCTGCTCTGCTCGCTCTTCCGCGCCCCTAGCATCGCATTACCTTGTGTTTCTGTGTGCCGTTGCGCCCTTTCCGCTTTGCTGGTCGTGCTTTGTCTCTCCCCCCACCCCAAGACCATTTTGGAGGTGGTATTGTGCAGCACCATCGACCTGTGCAGCATCCTTGCTGCACCTTGCCACATCTGTGCAGCTGAGAAGTGCAGCATTTGCTGCCATATCCTTTTGTTGTAACTTTGCTGCACCTGTGCAGCACTTTGCTGCCACACCCCCTTTGCTGCACCTTACACACTCTGGACTACAAACCTTGTGGCCTTGCACCTCTGCTGTGCAGCACTTTCCTGCAAAATCACCTTGCATCTTCGGACCACTTGTTTTGAGTGGCGTTAATGTCACGGAGTCGGACCACATGAGGTTGGCCCTGCCTGGCAGAGAAATGAAATAAAAGCATTTTTTGTGCATTTTTATTGTGGTGTGCTAGGGATGTGAAGATGTGTAAGTTTAGGTAGCCCTGAAGATCAAAAATGGACTGTATGCTGGTCCGGGGGCTAGCCGGTTTGATATATGCACACAGAAGAAGCAAGAAGCAAGATGCAAGAAGCAAGCAGCAAGTGTTATGATTTATGAGTGTGTGTTGTTTTTGCTGTGCTTTCTCTCCCCTCCAATCTTATCTTCCAAAAAGGACAGGTCCTGGGTCATAGAATTGTAAATAAATTAAGTTTTTGTGCTTGTAAATATAAAAATGCTGCCCACCGTCTATGTGTTTAGTTTGAAAAATTCTGGAATTCGGTTAATTGTTGGTGTGAATCTGATAGGTAGCTACTCAATGCAATAGGAGGGACATATCTAGTGTTTTAAAACTGTCGCATACACGGGTCAGAGTAAATGTTAGGGGGAACCACACCTATATGTCACAATGTCACATGTAAAAGTAAAAGTTAATTTTGCATGTCATTCTCTAACCGGTCGTTTCATTTGTTGGTTTCGCCTTGGGGACGGGTCTGACGAGGGAGGGGGGTAGTGTTGCGGTTTTGTGTTTTTACAAATAAAGGTTAATTTCCCCTCATAGTTTAGTCACACTACAACATGTAGCCTCGTTTAAGCTCAGTTATTTCTTAGTAAGTGTAAGCGTAGACCTTTCCTATGTTTAGTTTTGCGTTGTTTTTTTTGTTTTGTTTTTTTTGTATACTGAATCGAGGCTCGTGAAAGCGTTAACATTTACTTCACAAACAAATCGACCAGACAAACAAAATATATAAAAAGAGGGAGCGGAAGACAAGATGGGGAGAGAAGGAGAAGCACACAAACACAACATTTGAGAGCAGGGAGATGTGTGGAAGGGAGAGGGCTTGGGGGGAGGAGGCGTGGGAAGGGGGGGGGGGAGGGAGAAGTATAAAACACAAGGACACCAAGGACTTCCAGGACAGAAGTTGGTATTTCAAAAAAGTGGCATTGGGGTGAAATTAGCGGGGGTAGAAAAGATCAAGGTTTTGGATGGGGGGAGATAAGAGATGGTGGTGAACAGCTGTTTTAAAGACCTGGAGGGTGGAGTGGGATTGAAGAGAGTGAGGGAGTTTGTTCCAGAGGCGGGAGAAAAGAGGAATGAAGGAGTGAAGGTGAGCAGAGAGTCTTGATTTTGGCAGTTTGACCATAAGAGGGTTGCAGGCAGATATTGTGCGACCTGTAGGAATATTTGCGGGACAGAGCCCAGAGAGAGCTGGGGGGGCAAGGCCAGAGAGGAGTCGGTAGAAGACGGAAAGACCACCAACCTGCCTGCGGTGAGTGAGTGAAAGGCCCTTGGAGCTAGCTTCATCGCGGGAGATTCCAATGATTCTGAATGCTTTGGTTTCAACAGCGTGAAGACGAGCTAGGTGTGAGGCAGGAGCACCAGCCCAGAGGGGAGAGCAGTATTCCATTGAGCTGCGGATGAAAGCCTTGTATGTGGTGAGGAGCTCAGGTGTGCCAAGGAAGGACTTCGCACGACGGAGGATGCCCAGTCGGCGACTGGCTTTGGAGGCCAGATTTGAAATGTGGTTTTCCCAGGAAAGATCATGGCAGATAGTGAGACCCAAAAGCTTGAGTGACAGAACTTCTTGGAGAGGATTATTCAGAAAGTGGATGGGAGGGTTGTCCAGTCGGTCTTTTCGGAGAGACATCGTAAGAGTGTGAGATTTGTCAGGATTGAAAGACATGTTCCACTTGTTTGCCCAGTCTGTGATTTTGTCCAGGTCTGCAGAGAGTGAGGAGGCTGCAGACTGCCGATCTGAGGGATGAAGAATGGAGCGACAGAGAGTAGAGTCATCAGCAAAGAGATACAGAGGATTTTCAAGAGAGTCAGAGAGATCATTGATGAAGACCAGAAAAAGCACAGGGCCCAGAACACTGCCTTGTGGAACTCCAGCCTGAACAGGAAGAGGAGATGAGAGAAACCCATTCAGGGCCACACGTTGACTACGACTAGAGAGGAAGTCCACCAGCCATGCATGGAGATTTCCATGGATACCAAAAGAGGAGAGTTTGGTGAGCAGAGCGGGGTGCCAGACCGTATCGAAGGCATGTGATATGTCAAGGGAGACTGCTCTAATTTCCTGTTTGGCATTGAGGACCTCCATCCATTGTTGAGAAATGGAGTGTCTCCTTCCAGTGAGAAATGGAGCGTTGAGTAAAATAATGAGAGTTAGGTCTCCTTCCAATGCTTATGCCGCCTCGATGCTTTGAGTTTTGGCGCAAAATACCACGAGGCCGGCCTGAACAAGTCGATCCAGGCCGAAGGAAGGCGGGACAGGAAAAGTGAGAGTGACCGGTAAGCACGGGCCGCCAATCAGGGCTCAAGGGGAGTGGCTTACCACTGCGGCAAAAGGCGTGGTTTGGAACATTCGATGCGGGTTAGAGCGGGGCCAATATAACCCTGTGCCCGAAGCCCCCACCTACGTTATGAAGGGAGACGCGCTGTGACAAGTTATGAAAAGGGAGGCAGACGAGACGAGTTGCAAGTTGAGTTCTCCTGTTGAGCTTGAGTCAGATCCTCCATTGAGTTACGAGAGTGAAAGCGCGCAGTTGTATTAATCGCGCTGTGAAGGACAGCCATGCCGGGCTACAGAGACGCGCGTATATTTTCCAGCCTGCCTGCCTTTGTCAAGACACGCGCTGCGAGGATTCCTCCCGCCTGGCTGCCTGCCTTCGTCCTTCGTCAGGGGACGTGCTGTGACCGCCAGAGGGCCACGCCGGGTGAGCTGTTCCTGAACGACCAAAGCCAGCGCGTTCAGCGCATGAGCAATCCTTCCTTCACCCCCCTGTGAGTGTGAATGGGCCCATTGTCTGGGGAATAAGTTAAGACTGACTAAGCTCTGCCCTGTGTCTCTGCTTCTTCTACCAATCATTGTAAATAATAATTAAACCTGTTATTTCTTTGATTAGATCGCTTTTGTCTCTCCATCATTGACTGAGCATGGTACGAACTATATCGCTCTGATCGGGTTCCAATACCAAGGTAACTGCACGGACCACGTGGTACGCAATCTGCTCGGGTGTATTCAAATTACGCGTGGTTCATGCGAGACTTGATCCCCACTTCTGCGGCGGCGTGGGTACTTAGGTACGTGCGAAAATTGTCCCGAAACCCTGTCCCGCGTCCGACCGGAAGTGGCGACTCAAGTCTCGCGGTTGTGAAGACCCAAGGAGAACAAGGGGCTTAATCTCCCCTTGGTAAGGGAACGGGTCGCACAAAACCATAACAATATGTTAAACATCTATTGTCGGTTCAGTGACCTATTCACTGATACCTTTGAAGGTAGTTGTTGTTTCGTGTGCATCCTGTGGCTGCTGGTTGCATCATTTCTGGTAGTTCTGCTGTGCTGCTGATGCAGTGCCCCTCTTACCAATAATCTGGTACTCATTTTGCCATCATCGGAAGGATGACAGGCTGGGTCAACCCACCTGGTGTTATTTCAACGGTCAGGCAGGGGCTCAAACTCAAGACCTTAAGATCTTAAGCCAGCCATTTTAACCGTTATGCCAACATCTGGCTTTTGAAGGTGGTAATACAATATTATGACAGGATGGCCTAGAACTGTAGACTCTAGAGGTAGGCACACTCACCTCGAAGCTGTCTAGCTTGGGTTTGAATTGTAATTGTATGCTGTAGAGTTCAGATTTCCCTTCACTGGAATTAAAGGGCCTAGCCTGAACCATGAAAAACAGCCCCAGACCATTATTCCTCCTCCATCAAACTTTACAGTTGGCACAATGCATTCGGGTAGGTCGCATTCTCCTGGCATCCGCCACACCCAGATTCGTCCGTCGGAGTGACAGATGGTGAAGCGTGATTCATCACTCCAGAGAACACGTTTCCACTGCTCCAGAGTCCAATGGAGGCGAGCTTTACACCACTCCAGCCGACGCTTGGCATTGTGCATGGTGATCTTAGGCTTGTGTGTGGCAGCTCGGCCATGGAAACCCATTTCATGAAGCTCCCGACGAACAGTTGTTGTGCTGATGTTGCTGCTAGAGGCAGTTTGGAACTCAGTAGTGAGTGTTGCAAACGAGGACAGACGATTTTTATGCGCTACGTGCTTCAGCACTCGGCGGTCCTGTTCTGTGAGCTTGTATGGCCTACCACCTCGCGTCTGAGCTGTTGTTGCTCCTAGACGTTTCCACTTCAAAATAACAGCACTTACATTTGACCGGGGCAGCTCTAGCAGGGCAGAAATTTGACGAACTGACTTGTTGGAAAGGTGACATCCTATGACGGTGCCACATTGAAAGTCACTGAGCTCTTCAGTATGGCCCATTCTACCGTCAATGTTTGTCTATGGAGATTGCATGGCTGTGTGCTTGATTATATTTACCTGTCAGCAATGGGTGTGGCTGAAACAGCCGAATCCACTAATTAGAAAAGTGTCCGCATACTTTTGGTCATGTAGTGCATGTGCTGTCGCTCAGATTGACGTTAAACTGGGCATCCCGTCTGCCAGCATTGGTTGGTGGAGGTTAAAAGACCCATGGTGTCTTTTGCGAATATTGGGCGATTTGTTGCCACCACCCTGAACTAATTCAAAATTCCTGCTCCAACTACTGCTGGGAAGGCAACGGCAGAACACCAGAACGATGACTACAACAAAAATGGAGGTGAACGTGAAATGTCACACTTCTAGGCCACTGCACAACTTTAATGGGAATTCAAAGTCAGCTGTGTTATTAAATTGGTATGTTTAACTAAAAAGAAGCTAATTTGCCATTCTGAAGCTCTCGGTTGTCATCCAATCAAATGGACTTAACTTGGCTCCACCCCTCTCCTGTGGGAATGGAACTAAACAGCAGGGGCCATTACTCTTACCACCTATGTTACCTTCGCACAGACAAGACGGATGGGTTTTTCTCTGACAGTTTGGCATTAGCAATTCGTCAGAACCATCCGGAGGTTGTGTGGCTTTTATTGGTTTCAGCAATTAGCCGGACAGGTGGTGACAGATGACAACCTGGACTGAGTTTTAACCCATGGCCACGGGTTCCAAAGGTCCAACTGGCTGTTGGCACCCGAAATCGCTTAAATGAAATGTAAAAAAGTAAAAATAAACTGCCAAGTGCATGCGTAAGCTGTCGCCTCCAGCATGGGACTTGCGTCAACGCCAAATATATTCCCAACTTTACAAGGTCATGCGTGTGCGGCCCAAGGGGTGAGCCCTACGTCGTGGGTCGATAATTTGGTGTTTTAGTGGTGTCGCTCTCTTGAGGTCTCCATAAGTGTAAGAGAAAAGGCAATCACGGTCTAAATGAATTAATGGAGCTCACTCGGTCTTTGTTCATTTGTTACTCGCGACCATTAAGGGATATGTGATGGTCCAGAAGGAGATAGTCTTCAATCCTCATGCATGTTACACTCATGGACGTCCAGCTCGTTCCGGAGCCACGCCATCAAACAATCAATCAATCATTTTGGTTTTATTATAATGAAAGAAAAAAAGAAAAAATGGACATGACTAGTCCCAGGACTAATAATGTCAAGTTTACCATCTTACTATAATTCACCAAATGTCTGTCTGTCATGTCCGTCTGTTCCCAAGTACCACAAAAACGGCTGAACCGATCGCAACAAAATTTTGGGTGGGTAATCCTGGGACCCCCTGGAGTAAAATAGGCTACATTGTTTTTACAATTTATTCCCAATTTCCATTTTTCCCAATTTTCCAGTTTTTCCAAACACGATGGAATAATATTTACCGATATGAACAGTGATGTGACTTTTATTGAAATTCTACAAATACTGTTTAGATTTTGATGATTTGCGTGTGATATGATTTAACGGATGTTTATATGAATCGTTTAAAATAAAATAAAAATCCTTCAAGTTCTGATATTTTGCCTTTTCATTTGGGCCTCCCAATTGAAGCCCCGCCCATAGGGCAGGTACCGTTGCTAGTAACAATAATTTCACCTCGTAACAAATACATTATACAGACAGAAAAAGAAATTAATTATCTATTTGCATTGGTGAATCAATAAAAACAAAATATATTCATTTAAAAGGTTGAAATGCTTCAGTCAATATATGAATGTCAATAATTACATTCAAAATATCTAAATATTTGTATTAAATAGCCTACACTGACTTAAAAATGGTTTAATATATAACATTACAAAAATTAAATATTCAATCAATTAATCAAAGTATTTCAAATTATGCATCTTATTTCAGTTATACAGGAAAAATGTACTTACTTTGTGTCAAATAGCACATGCTGTTAATAAAATTTAAATATTCAATCAATTAATCAAAGTATTTCAAATTATGCATCTTATTTCAGTTATACAGGAAAAATATATTTACTTTGTGTCAAATAGCACATGCTGTTAATAAAATTTAAATATTCAATCAATTAATCAAAGTATTTCAAATTATGCATCTTATTTCAGTTATACAGGAAAAATATATTTACTTTGTGTCAAATAGCACATGATGTCAATAAAAATTAAATATTCAATCAATTAATCAAAGTATTTCAAATTATGCATCTTATTTCAGTTATACAGGAAAAATATATTTACTTTGTGTCAAATAGCACATGCTGTTAATAAAATTTAAATATTCAATCAATTAATCAAAGTATTTCAAATTATGCGTCTTATTTCAGTTATACAGGAAAAATGTATTTACTTTGTGTCAAATAGCACATGCTGTTAATAAAACTTAAATATTCAATCAATTAATCAAAGTATTTCAAATTATGCGTCTTATTTCAGTTATACAGGAAAAATATATTTACTTTGTGTCAAATAGCACATGCTGTTAATAAAATTAAATATTCAATCAATTAATCAAAATATTTCAAATTATGCGTCTTATTTCAGTTATACAGGAAAAATGTATTTACTTTGTGTCAAATACCACATGCTGTCAATAAAAATTAATATTCAATCAATTAATCAAAGTATTTCAAATTATGCGTCTTATTTCAGTTATACAGGAAAAATATATTTACTTTGTGTCAAATAGCACATGCTGTTAATAAAATTAAATATTCAATCAATTAATCAAAGTATTTCAAATTATGCGTCTTATTTCAGTTATACAGGAAAAATATATTTACTTTGTGTCAAATACCACATGCTGTTAATAAAATTAAATATTCAATCAACTAATCAAAGTATTTCAAATTATGCGTCTTATTTCAGTTATACAGGAAAAATATATTTACTTTGTGTCAAATAGCACATGCTGTCAATAAAAATTAAATATTCAATCAAATAATCAAAGTATTTCAAATTATGCGTCTTATTTCAGTTATACAGGAAAAATGTATTTAGTTTGTGTCAAATAGCACATGCTGTTAATAAAAATTAATATTCAATCAATTAATCAAAGTATTTCAAATTATGCTTCTTATTTCAGTTATACAGGAAAAATATATTTACTTTGTGTCAAATAGCACATGCTGTTAATAAAAATTAATATTCAATCAATTAATCAAAGTATTTCAAATTATGCGTCTTATTTCAGTTATACAGGAAAAATATATTTACTTTGTGTCAAATAGCACACGCTGTTAATAAAATTTAAATATTCAATCAATTAATCAAAGTATTTCAAATTATGCGTCTTATTTCAGTTATACAGGAAAAATATATTTACTTTGTGTCAAATAGCACATGCTGTTAATAAAATCAAATATTCAATCAATTAATCAAAGTATTTCAAATTATGCGTCTTATTTCAGTTATACAGGAAAAATATATTTACTTTGTGTCAAATAGCACATGCTGTCAAAAAAAATTAAATATTCAATCAAATAATCAAAGTATTTCAAATTATGCGTCTTATTTCAGTTATACAGGAAAAATGTATTTAGTTTATGTCAAATAGCACATGCTGTTAATAAAAATTAATATCCAATCAATTAATCAAAGTATTTCAAATTATGCGTCTTATTTCAGTTATACAGGAAAAATATATTTACTTTGTGTCAAATAGCACATGCTGTTAATGAAAATTAAATATTCAATCAAATAATCAAAGTATTTCAAATTATGCGTCTTATTTCAGTTATACAGGAAAAATATATTTACTTTGCCAAATAGCACATGCTGTTAATGAAAATTAAATATTCAATCAAATAATCAAAATATTTCAAATTATGCGTCTTATTTCAGTTATACAGGAAAAATGTATTTACTTTGTGTCAAATAGCACATGCTGTCAATAAAAATTAATATTCAATCAAATAATCAAAGTATTTCAAATTATGCATCTTATTTCAGTTATACAGGAAAAATATATTTACTTTGTGTCAAATAGCACATGCTGTTAATAAAAATTAATATTCAATCAAATAACCAAAGTATTTCAAATTATGCGTCTTATTTCAGTCATACAGGAAAAATATATTTACTTTGTGTCAAATAGCACATGCTGTCAATAAAAATTAAATATTCAATCAAATAATCAAAGTATTTCAAATTATGCGTCTTATTTCAGTTATACAGGAAAAATATATTTACTTTGTGTCAAATAGCACATGCTGTTAATAAAAATTAATATTCAATCAATTAATCAAAGTATTTCAAATTATGCGTCTTATTTCAGTTATACAGGAAAAAATATATTTACTTTGTGTCAAATAGCACATGCTGTTAATAAAAATTAATATTCAATCAAATAATCAAAGTATTTCAAATTATGCGTCTTATTTCAGTTATACAGGAAAAATATATTTACTTTGTGTCAAATAGCACATGCTGTTAATAAAATTAAATATTCAATCAATTAATCAAAGTATTTCAAATTATGCGTCTTATTTCAGTTATACAGGCAAAATATATTTAGTTTGTGTCAAATAGCACATGCTGTTAATAAAAATTAAATATTCAATCAAATAATCAAAGTATTTCAAATTATGCGTCTTATTTCAGTTATACAGGAAAAATGTATTTAGTTTGTGTCAAATAGCACATGCTGTCAATAAAAATTAATATTCAATCAAATTATCAAAGTATTTCAAATTATGGGTCTTATTTCAGTTATACAGGAAAAATGTATTTACTTTGTGTCAAATAGTACAAGCTGTTAATAAAAAAAAATTTTTTTTTGTATACAAGATCGAGGCTCGTGAAAGAGCGAACATTAATCACACAGAAAGACAAACCGACACATAAAACATATAACATCGGGAGCGGTAGACAAGATGGGGAGAGAGGGGGAAGGACACAAACACAACATTTGAGAGCAGGGACCGAGAGACATGGAGACATCGAGAGATCTGAGAGAGGGTGAGGGCTTTGGGGGGGGGGCATGGGAAGGGGGCGGTGGGAGAGGTATAAAACATATGGACACTGCCAGGACTTCCAGGAAAGAAGTTGGAATTTCAAACAAGGTGGATCTGGGGTGAATTAGCGGGGGTAGAAAAGATCAAGGTTTTGGATGGGGGAAGATAAGAGATGGTGGTGAACAGCTGTTATAAAGACCTGGAGGGAGGAGTGGGATTGAAGGGAGTGAGGGAGTTTGTTCCAGAGGCGGGAGAAAAGAGGAATGAAAGAGTGAAGGTGAGCAGAGAGCCGAGATTTCGGCAGTTTAACCATCAGAGGGTTGCTGGCAGATCTTGTGCGACCTGTAGGAATATTTGGGGGACAGAGCACAGAGAGAGCTGGGGGTGCAAGGCCGGAGAGGAGTCGGTAGAAGACAGAAAGACCACCTACCTGCCTGCGGTGAGTGAGTGAAAGGCCCTCAGAGATGGCTTCATCGCGGGAGATTCCAATAATTCTGAAAGCTTTGGTTTCAACAGCGTGAAGCCGAGCTAGGTGTGAGGCAGGAGCACCGGCCCATAGGGGAGAACAGTATTCCATTGAGCTGCGGATGAAAGCCTTGTATGTGGTGAGGAGCTCAGGTGTGCCGAGGAAGGACTTCGCACGACGGAGGATGCCCAGTCGGCGACTGGCTTTGGAGGCCAGCTTGGAAATGTGGTTTTCCCAAGAAAGATCATGGCAGATAGTGAGACCCAAAATCTTGAGCGACAGAACTTCTTGGAGAGGATTGTTGAGAAAGTAGATGGGAGGGTTGTCCAGTCGATCTTTTCGGAGAGACATAGTAAGAGTGTGAGATTTGTCAGGATTGAAAGACATGTTCCACTTGTTTGACCAGTCTGTGATTTTGTCCAGGTCTTCAGAGAGTGAGGAGGCTGCAGACTGCCGATCTGAGGGAAGAGGAATGGAGCGGCAGAGAGTGGAGTCATCAGCAAAGAGATAGAGAGGATTTTCGAGAGAGTCAGAGAGATCATTGATGAAGACCAGAAAAAGCACGGGGCCCAGAACACTGCCTTGGGGAACTCCAGCCTGAACAGGAAGAGGAGATGAGAGAAACCCATTCAGGGCCACACGTTGACGACGACTAGAGAGGAAGTCCGCCAGCCATGCGTGGAGATTTCCATGGATACCAAAGGAGGAGAGTTTGGTGAGCAGAGCGGGGTGCCAGACCGTGTCGAAGGCACGTGATATGTCGAGGGAGACAGCTCTAATTTCCTGTTTGGCATTGAGGACCTCCATCCATTGTTGAGACAGCAGAAGCAGCATGTCCAGAGTAGAGTGACCTGGTCTGAAACCAAATTGATGATCAGAGATCAAGCCATTGGAGAAGAGGAAAGATTTCATATCCGAAGCAATGATGGATTCCATGACTTTGCTGATAATTGGGAGAAGGCTGATTGGTCTGTAGTTGCTAGGATCTGTTTTTGCACCTTTTTTGTGCAAAGCGGTGATGTTGGCTGATTTCCAAGCAGATGGCAGTTGACCTTGAGCAAAAGAGAGGGTGAAGAGAACAGAGAGAGGGTGAGATAGAGCAGCAGAGCAGGATTTTAGGACCCGTGGGCTGATGCCGTCGGGTCCAGTTGCAGAATCAGAGTCGAGGGTTGACAGAAACTTTTCCACCTTGTCAGGAGGAAAGGACACGGAGTCCAGGAGCAGCAGGGTACGACTGGGTATGGTGGGTACAGAGAGGGATGGGTTTGGGACACAAGATTTAGAGGCAAACACAGAGTTGAGGCATTCAGCTTTTTCACGTGCGGAGTCAGCTGTGTAGCCGTTTGAGGTAAGGGAGGGGATGGAGGGGGAACAAACACCAGAAACGGATTTGACCAGACGCCACCAGGATTTGGAAGAGGGAGACAGATAAGAGAGTTCGGTCTTGAGAATGGAGAGATATTGTTTCCTGGCTCTCCTGAGGGTGGACACACACTTGTTTCGGGCTTTGTGAAAGGAAATGAGATTTCCTTCCGTTGGATTTGCTTTCCAGGAGACGAAGGCAAGTTGTTTCTGGGCAACAGCCTCACCACAAGATTCCGTGTACCAAGGACGGGAGGAAGGGTATGACAACTGAAGATGAGATGGGATAAATCTGTGCATGAGAGAGAGCAATTTACTTTGGAAGAATTCCCAGGATGAGTTGATGTCAGAGGTGGTAGAGATGGGAGACCAGTCCAGATGATTGATGGCTGCTTGAAGACCGTGCCAGTTGGCCTGAGTGAAATGCCAGACTCGTCGACGCTGAGCAGGCTCCCTGAGGATGGTCAGAGAGATGTCCACTTTAACAAGGACATGATCAGATGATCCGATCGGAGCAGAAGAAGAGCAGCAGACATTTTCAGGGAAGTTAGTCATAACCAAGTCCAGAAGAGAAGATGTTCCGTTGACTGAGATCCGGGTCGGGAAATTGACAGATTGTGTCAGTCCCAGTGAGTCGCAGAAGTCCTTTGCTGAAGAGCCATGGCTGGTGAGAGAGGTACCCACACCCAGCCAACTGGCATGGTGACAATTGAAATCACCACATATGAGGAAGAGAGAGTTGGGATGAGTAGATAGAAGTTGGTCCATATCATCAGACAGCGAGATGTAGATGGAGTCATCACTGTTTGGTGGACGGTACAACACACATATGAACAAGAGGTGGGAGCGAAGGGGAAGCCGTAGCCAGAGGTATTCCTGGGGGTGAGGTGGAGAGAGTGCAGTGCAGGGCGAGTGAGGAAGAGAGTTTTTGATAAAGATAGCAACCCCGCCTCCAGGACGAGGCTCAGGTCTATCATACCGGAGGAGGGAGTAGCCCGGGAGAGATACTATGGAATCAGAGACATCATAAAGGAGGAAAGTTTCTGTTAAGCAGATCACGTCTGGTTTGACAGAAGCAACCTGTATGGAGAGATCAGTTAAGTTTGAACGAAGGCCCCGGATGTTTGAGGTCCATACCGTTAATGAAGAGGAAGGGGGAGCATCAGATACAGAACAGGGGGGAGGAGGGGTAGGGTAAGATGTGGAAGAGGTGGAAGAGATAGGGAGAGCTGTTGAAGGTGTGTCAGAGATTTCAGAATAGCTCGGAGAAAGGGAAGGATGGGGCGAACAAAAGGTTTGATGGTGATTGGGTGAGCCACAATGAGGTGTTATTTGAGGAGGGGGAAGAGCGAGGCAGAAGGTTGGGGGAGATGGAGGTGAGAGTTTGAAGGGGGAAGAAGCGGGGAGGACGCTTTGAGGAGGGGGAGTGAGAGGGGGGAAATTGAGAAGCAATGAGGGTGGGGAGATTTGAAGGGGAGGGGTGAGGGGGGAGTTTGAGAGGGAAGGGACAAGGGGAGGGATTTGAAAGGGATGGGATATGGGGGAGATTTGGAGGGGAGGGGTGAGGCAGGAGTCTAGGAGGGGAGGGGCGAGGGGGCGTCTTGGCGGGGAGGGGTGAGGGGGTAGTTTAGGAGGGAGGGGGCAAGGGGGGGAGATTTGAAAGGGATGGGTGATGGGGAAGATTTGGAGGGGAGGGGTGATGGGGAAGATTTGGAGGGGAGGGGTTATGGGGAAGATTTGGAGGGGAGGGGTGAGATTGGATTTTTGAAAGTGTACGATTTATGGGAAACGAACATTTATTGCAAAATGAGTTTCTTGTGACCTTCGAGTTAAAAATACGTTTAAGGACGCTGGATGGAGGATGGAGTGCAGGAGAGTTTAGGGAATGTAGAAAAAAGGCACTATAGGAGATGGATATTTTTTTTGGGATGAATTGATTTGGTGAGCAAGTCGAAAGCAGCCTTTTAAAGAAGAAGAAGAAAAAGGTGTTATAAAATATGACGGAATACATAACTTGAGGGGAAAGTGTAAACATTGAAGGTTAATGAGTGAAAACTATCTGGGGAAATGGGGGAGAAACACATGGTCGAAGAACGAACGAACGAATAAGAATGAATAAACGAATGAGAACAGAGAAGGAAATGTTTTTTTGTTTGTTTTTTTTTTTGTTTTTTTTTTGAGTTGAGATTTACACAAGGAAGTAGGCTATGGGTGAAAAGCCTGGGATACAGAGAACGAAAGTTATTGGATCACAAACGACGGACCGCTGAGAGAAAAACAAAGCCTCAAGGTTGTACAGTGCACACTGTACAAGGCCTCAAGACACGACACGGCAAACAGACGATCAATTTATGAAAGATAAACACCGAGAAACAACCAAAGTTGCACACAATAACTTCACACACCGAAAGATAAATACAGTTTCGACAAAATACAATTGTGAACAGACTTAACTTCGAAAAACGTGGAGACCGTGTGGAGCTTCGAAAATCCCTCCCACCATCTCCGAGATCTCGCGAGATCTCCCAATCAAAGTATTTAAATATTCAATCAATTAATCAAAGTATTTCAAATTATGCGTCTTATTTCAGTTATACAGGAAAAATTTATTTACTTTGTGTCAAATAGCACATGCTGTCAATAAAAATTAATATTCAATCAATTAATCAAAGTATTTCAAATTATGCGTCTTATTTCAGTTATACAGGAAAAATGTATTTAGTTTGTGTCAAATAGCACATGCTGTTAATAAAAATTAATATTCAATCAATTAATCAAAGTATTTCAAATTATGCGTCTTATTTCAGTTATACAGGAAAAATATATTTACTTTGTGTCAAATAGCACATGCTGTTAATAAAAATTAATATTCAATCAAATAATCAAAGTATTTCAAATTATGCGTCTTATTTCAGTTATACAGGAAAAATATATTTACTTTGTGTCAAATAGCACATGCTGTTAATAAAATTAAATATTCAATCAATTAATCAAAGTATTTCAAATTATGCGTCTTATTTCAGTTATACAGGAAAAATATATTTACTTTGTGTCAAATAGCACATGCTGTCAATAAAAATTAAATATTCAATCAATTAATCAAAGTATTTCAAATTATGCGTCTTATTTCAGTTATACAGGAAAAATGTATTTAGTTTGTGTCAAATAGCACATGCTGTTAATAAAAATTAAATATTCAATCAATTAATCAAAGTATTTCAAATTATGCGTCTTATTTCAGTTATACAGGAAAAATGTATTTAGTTTGTGTCAAATAGCACATGCTGTTAATAAAATTTAAATATTCAATCAACTAATCAAAGTATTTCAAATTATGCATCTTATTTCAGTGATACAGGAAAAATATATTTACTTTGTGTCAAATAGCACATGCTGTCAATAAAAATTAAATATTCAATCAATTAATCAAAGTATTTCAAATTATGCATCTTATTTCAGTTATACAGGAAAAATATATTTACTTTGTGTCAAATAGCACATGCTGTTAATAAAATTTAAATATTCAATCAATTAATCAAAGTATTTCAAATTATGCGTCTTATTTCAGTTATACAGGAAAAATGTATTTACTTTGTGTCAAATAGCACATGCTGTTAATAAAACTTAAATATTCAATCAATTAATCAAAGTATTTCAAATTATGCGTCTTATTTCAGTTATACAGGAAAAATATATTTACTTTGTGTCAAATAGCACATGCTGTTAATAAAATTAAATATTCAATCAATTAATCAAAATATTTCAAATTATGCGTCTTATTTCAGTTATACAGGAAAAATGTATTTACTTTGTGTCAAATACCACATGCTGTCAATAAAAATTAATATTCAATCAATTAATCAAAGTATTTCAAATTATGCGTCTTATTTCAGTTATACAGGAAAAATATATTTACTTTGTGTCAAATAGCACATGCTGTTAATAAAATTAAATATTCAATCAATTAATCAAAGTATTTCAAATTATGCGTCTTATTTCAGTTATACAGGAAAAATATATTTACTTTGTGTCAAATACCACATGCTGTTAATAAAATTAAATATTCAATCAATTAATCAAAGTATTTCAAATTATGCATCTTATTTCAGTTATACAGGAAAAATATATTTACTTTGTGTCAAATAGCACATGCTGTCAATAAAAATTAAATATTCAATCAAATAATCAAAGTATTTCAAATTATGCGTCTTATTTCAGTTATACAGGAAAAATGTATTTAGTTTGTGTCAAATAGCACATGCTGTTAATAAAAATTAATATTCAATCAATTAATCAAAGTATTTCCAATTATGCTTCTTATTTCAGTTATACAGGAAAAATATATTTACTTTGTGTCAAATAGCACATGCTGTTAATAAAAATTAATATTCAATCAATTAATCAAAGTATTTCAAATTATGCGTCTTATTTCAGTTATACAGGAAAAATATATTTACTTTGTGTCAAATACCACATGCTGTCAATAAAAATTAATATTCAATCAATTAATCAAAGTATTTCAAATTATGCGTCTTATTTCAGTTATACAGGAAAAATATATTTACTTTGTGTCAAATAGCACATGCTGTTAATAAAATTAAATATTCAATCAATTAATCAAAGTATTTCAAATTATGCGTCTTATTTCAGTTATACAGGAAAAATATATTTACTTTGTGTCAAATACCACATGCTGTTAATAAAATTAAATATTCAATCAATTAATCAAAGTATTTCAAATTATGCATCTTATTTCAGTTATACAGGAAAAATATATTTACTTTGTGTCAAATAGCACATGCTGTCAATAAAAATTAAATATTCAATCAAATAATCAAAGTATTTCAAATTATGCGTCTTATTTCAGTTATACAGGAAAAATGTATTTAGTTTGTGTCAAATAGCACATGCTGTTAATAAAAATTAATATTCAATCAATTAATCAAAGTATTTCCAATTATGCTTCTTATTTCAGTTATACAGGAAAAATATATTTACTTTGTGTCAAATAGCACATGCTGTTAATAAAAATTAATATTCAATCAATTAATCAAAGTATTTCAAATTATGCGTCTTATTTCAGTTATACAGGAAAAATATATTTACTTTGTGTCAAATAGCACACACTGTTAATAACATTTAAATATTCAATCAATTAATCAAAGTATTTCAAATTATGCGTCTTATTTCAGTTATACAGGAAAAATATATTTACTTTGTGTCAAATAGCACATGCTGTTAATAAAATTACATATTCAATCAATTAATCAAAGTATTTCAAATTATGCGTCTTATTTCAGTTATACAGGAAAAATATATTTACTTTGTGTCAAATAGCACATGCTGTCAAAAAAAATTAAATATTCAATCAAATAATCAAAGTATTTCAAATTATGCGTCTTATTTCAGTTATACAGGAAAAATGTATTTAGTTTATGTCAAATAGCACATGCTGTTAATAAAAATTAATATTCAATCAATTAATCAAAGTATTTCAAATTATGCGTCTTATTTCAGTTATACAGGAAAAATATATTTACTTTGTGTCAAATAGCACATGCTGTTAATGAAAATTAAATATTCAATCAAATAATCAAAGTATTTCAAATTATGCGTCTTATTTCAGTTATACAGGAAAAATATATTTACTTTGCCAAATAGCACATGCTGTTAATGAAAATTAAATATTCAATCAAATAATCAAAGTATTTCAAATTATGCGTCTTATTTCAGTTATACAGGAAAAATATATTTACTTTGTGTCAAATAGCACATGCTGTTAATAAAAATTAAATATTCAATCAAATAATCAAAATATTTCAAATTATGCGTCTTATTTCAGTTATACAGGAAAAATGTATTTACTTTGTGTCAAATAGCACATGCTGTCAATAAAAATTAATATTCAATCAAATAATCAAAGTATTTCAAATTATGCGTCTTATTTCAGTTATACAGGAAAAATATATTTACTTTGTGTCAAATAGCACATGCTGTTAATAAAAATTAATATTCAATCAAATAATCAAAGTATTTCAAATTATGCGTCTTATTTCAGTTATACAGGAAAAATGTATTTAGTTTATGTCAAATAGCACATGCTGTTAATAAAAATTAAATATTCAATCAAATAATCAAAGTATTTCAAATTATGTGTCTTATTTCAGTTATACAGGAAAAATATATTTACTTTGTGTCAAATAGCACATGCTGTTAATAAAAATTAATATTCAATCAATTAATCAAAGTATTTCAAATTATGCGTCTTATTTCAGTTATACAGGAAAAATATATTTACTTTGTGTCAAATAGCACATGCTGTTAAAAAAAATTAATATTCAATCAAATAATCAAAGTATTTCAAATTATGCGTCTTATTTCAGTTATACAGGAAAAATATATTTACTTTGTGTCAAATAGCACATGCTGTTAATAAAATTAAATATTCAATCAATTAATCAAAGTATTTCAAATTATGCGTCTTATTTCAGTTATACAGGAAAAATATATTTAGTTTGTGTCAAATAGCACATGCTGTTAATAAAAATTAAATATTCAATCAAATAATCAAAGTATTTCAAATTATGCGTCTTATTTCAGTTATACAGGAAAAATGTATTTAGTTTGTGTCAAATAGCACATGCTGTCAATAAAAATTAATATTCAATCAAATAATCAAAGTATTTCAAATTATGCGTCTTATTTCAGTTATACAGGAAAAATGTATTTACTTTGTGTCAAATAGTACAAGCTGTTAATAAAATTTAAATATTCAATCAATTAATCAAAGTATTTCAAATTATGCGTCTTATTTCAGTTATACAGGAAAAATTTATTTACTTTGTGTCAAATAGCACATGCTGTCAATAAAAATTAATATTCAATCAATTAATCAAAGTATTTCAAATTATGCGTCTTATTTCAGTTATACAGGAAAAATGTATTTACTTTGTGTCAAATAGCACATGCTGTTAATATAAATTAATATTCAATCAATTAATCAAAGTATTTCAAATTATGCGTCTTATTTCAGTTATACAGGAAAAATATATTTACTTTGTGTCAAATAGCACATGCTGTCAAAAAAAATTAAATATTCAATCAAATAATCAAAGTATTTCAAATTATGCGTCTTATTTCAGTTATACAGGAAAAATGTATTTAGTTTATGTCAAATAGCACATGCTGTTAATAAAAATTAATATTCAATCAATTAATCAAAGTATTTCAAATTATGCGTCTTATTTCAGTTATACAGGAAAAATATATTTACTTTGTGTCAAATAGGACATGCTGTTAATGAAAATTAAATATTCAATCAAATAATCAAAGTATTTCAAATTATGCGTCTTATTTCAGTTATACAGGAAAAATATATTTACTTTGCCAAATAGCACATGCTGTTAATGAAAATTAAATATTCAATCAAATAATCAAAGTATTTCAAATTATGCGTCTTATTTCAGTTATACAGGAAAAATATATTTACTTTGTGTCAAATAGCACATGCTGTTAATAAAAATTAAATATTCAATCAAATAATCAAAATATTTCAAATTATGCGTCTTATTTCAGTTATACAGGAAAAATGTATTTACTTTGTGTCAAATAGCACATGCTGTCAATAAAAATTAATATTCAATCAAATAATCAAAGTATTTCAAATTATGCGTCTTATTTCAGTTATACAGGAAAAATATATTTACTTTGTGTCAAATAGCACATGCTGTTAATAAAAATTAATATTCAATCAAATAATCAAAGTATTTCAAATTATGCGTCTTATTTCAGTCATACAGGAAAAATATATTTACTTTGTGTCAAATAGCACATGCTGTCAATAAAAATTAAATATTCAATCAAATAATCAAAGTATTTCAAATTATGCGTCATATTTCAGTTATACAGGAAAAATATATTTACTTTGTGTCAAATAGCACATGCTGTTAATAAAAATTAATATTCAATCAATTAATCAAAGTATTTCAAATTATGCGTCTTATTTCAGTTATACAGGAAAAATATATTTACTTTGTGTCAAATAGCACATGCTGTTAATAAAAATTAATATTCAATCAAATAATCAAAGTATTTCAAATTATGCGTCTTATTTCAGTTATACAGGAAAAATATATTTACTTTGTGTCAAATAGCACATGCTGTTAATAAAATTAAATATTCAATCAATTAATCAAAGTATTTCAAATTATGCGTCTTATTTCAGTTATACAGGAAAAATATATTTAGTTTGTGTCAAATAGCACATGCTGTGAATAAAAATTAAATATTCAATCAAATAATCAAAGTATTTCAAATTATGCGTCTTATTTCAGTTATACAGGAAAAATGTATTTAGTTTGTGTCAAATAGCACATGCTGTCAATAAAAATTAATATTCAATCAAATAATCAAAGTATTTCAAATTATGCGTCTTATTTCAGTTATACAGGAAAAATGTATTTACTTTGTGTCAAATAGTACAAGCTGTTAATAAAATTTAAATATTCAATCAATTAATCAAAGTATTTCAAATTATGCGTCTTATTTCAGTTATACAGGAAAAATTTATTTACTTTGTGTCAAATAGCACATGCTGTCAATAAAAATTAATATTCAATCAATTAATCAAAGTATTTCAAATTATGCGTCTTATTTCAGTTATACAGGAAAAATGTATTTAGTTTGTGTCAAATAGCACATGCTGTTAATAAAAATTAATATTCAATCAATTAATCAAAGTATTTCAAATTATGCGTCTTATTTCAGTTATACAGGAAAAATATATTTACTTTGTGTCAAATAGCACATGCTGTTAATAAAAATTAATATTCAATCAAATAATCAAAGTATTTCAAATTATGCGTCTTATTTCAGTTATACAGGAAAAATATATTTACTTTGTGTCAAATAGCACATGCTGTTAATAAAATTAAATATTCAATCAATTAATCAAAGTATTTCAAATTATGCGTCTTATTTCAGTTATACAGGAAAAATATATTTACTTTGTGTCAAATAGCACAGGCTGTCAATAAAAATTAAATATTCAATCAATTAATCAAAGTATATCAAATTATGCGTCTTATTTCAGTTATACAGGAAAAATGTATTTAGTTTGTGTCAAATAGCACATGCTGTTAATAAAAATTAAATATTCAATCAAATAATCAAAGTATTTCAAATTATGCGTCTTATTTCAGTTATACAGGAAAAATGTATTTAGTTTGTGTCAAATAGCACATGCTGTTAATAAAAATTAATATTCAATCAAATAATCAAAGTATTTCAAATTATGCGTCTTATTTCAGTTATACAAGAAAAATGTATTTAGTTTGTGTCAAATAGCACATGCTGTTAATAAAAATTAATATTCAATCAATTAATCAAAGTATTTCAAATTATGCGTCTTATTTCAGTTATACAGGAAAAATATATTTACTTTGTGTCAAATAGCACATGCTGTTAATAAAAATTAATATTCAATCAAATAATCAAAGTATTTCAAATTATGCGTCTTATTTCAGTTATACAGGAAAAATATATTTACTTTGTGTCAAATAGCACATGCTGTTAATAAAATTAAATATTCAATCAATTAATCAAAGTATTTCAAATTATGTGTCTTATTTCAGTTATACAGGAAAAATAATTATATTTACTTTGTGTCAAATAGCACATGCTGTCAATAAAAATTAAATATTCAATCAATTAATCAAAGTATTTCAAATTATGCGTCTTATTTCAGTTATACAGGAAAAATGTATTTAGTTTGTGTCAAATAGCACATGCTGTTAATAAAAATTAAATATTCAATCAAATAATCAAAGTATTTCAAATTATGCGTCTTATTTCAGTTATACAGGAAAAATGTATTTAGTTTGTGTCAAATAGCACATGCTGTTAATAAAAATTAATATTCAATCAAATAATCAAAGTATTTCAAATTATGCGTCTTATTTCAGTTATACAGGAAAAATATATTTACTTTGTGTCAAATAGCACATGCTGTCAATAAAAATTAAATATTCAATCAATTAATCAAATATTTCAAATTATGCGTCTTATTTCAGTTATACAGGAAAAATGTATTTAGTTTGTGTCAAATAGCACATGCTGTTAATAAAAATTAAATATTCAATCAAATAATCAAAGTATTTCAAATTATGCGTCTTATTTCAGTTATACAGGAAAAATGTATTTAGTTTGCCAAATAGCACATGCTGTCAATAAAAATTAATATTCAATCAAATAACCAAATATTTCAAATTATGCGTCTTATTTCAGTTATACAGGAAAAATATATTTACTTTGCCAAATAGCACATGCTGTCAATAAAAATTAATATTCAATCAAATAACCAAATATTTCAAATTATGCGTCTTATTTCAGTTATACAGGAAAAATGTATTTAGTTTGTGTCAAATAGCACATGCTGTCAATAAAAATTAAATATTCAATCAAATAATCAAAGTATTTCAAATTATGCGTCTTATTTCAGTTATACAGGAAAAATATATTTACTTTGCCAAATAGCACATGCTGTCAATAAAAATTAATATTCAATCAAATAACCAAATATTTCAAATTATGCGTCTTATTTCAGTTATACAGGAAAAATGTATTTACTTTGTGTCAAATAGTACAAGCTGTTCATAAAATTTAAATATTCAATCAATTAATCAAAGTATTTCAAATTATGCGTCTTATTTCAGTTATACAGGAAAAATTTATTTACTTTGTGTCAAATAGCACATGCTGTTAATAAAAATTAATATTCAATCAATTAATCAAAGTATTTCAAATTATGCGTCTTATTTCAGTTATACAGGAAAAATGTATTTAGTTTGTGTCAAATAGCACATGCTGTTAATAAAATTTAAATCTTTCGAGATTATTACAGAAATTCGGAAAATCAACAAAAACAAAACAAAAGAAATTATACTGTGAACGCAAAATGACACATATTAATATCCTCCATATCATTTATAGGTTAAGAGCACAAAACTCGCATTTTGTTGTTGTTTTAAAATAATTTCCTGTCATCCAATTAACCTATTTATTTCCACTTCATGGAAGTTCTCATTAACAAGATCAAACATGTTCTCTTTGTTTAATTTGCTCTAAACAGACATGTCTTAACATGCTCTCATGCCGTTCAAATTGATAAATGGAAAAACTATAATGTACCTTTCATATAGTCGTATTAGCATTTGCACCGAAATTTGCGTAATGTACCACGTGACGAAATTTGCGCATCACATCACGTGACTGATCACTTATTCCTTATGAAGCATAAAACCAAGGAGCACTAATTTTATATAACAATGGTTATATGGACTACATGTAAGTACCGGTTGCTTTAATTGTGAACAACGAGAAAAACTAGGACTACTTGATTAACGTCCCAAATTACCTACTTATGTGGGCCAAGGCCTTCACGAACCGACTGGCCAGGCCCGACGTTCGACTGAAGGCGATTCGGACAGGAATTTGCTATTTATCTGCTCTTCACGAAAGACACAATCTTCGACATCCATCAAATGACGACAGATGAGACACCCAGATTACCATCCGAGGCCCGTCGCACATGCGAAGCACCAATCCATTCTCTTGGAAGTATATTGTCGAGTCGGAATCACAACCCAGAGCAGACAGCTCAAATGTGCGTGTGATACATCCGCGCCATCTTGTCATACTATTCTCAATCATTTGTGCAATCAAAGTGCATTCACATGAAATTTTTCCAGATACTCAGAGGGTTAATGTTGCAAAAGTCTGTTTGGGATTTGTAAAATGCGATGATGATAAGAGCTTGGAGCTTACATAAATTTGCAGTTCCAACCACAAATTCATTTGTTGGAGAAACCTCTCATGAACAGTGGGTCACAGTTATCCAGGCACCCATTAACACTGATAAACTATTATTTATTTATTTTTTTACAAAGACCTGCAACTATTTTAATCCTTATTCTTCATTCTTCTTCAAGGCCACAAATATCCACCATAATAAACACAATGTCAGTTTGTGTGTTTGTAGAGATGTCTGTCCCCCTTCATAAGGCAGGTTTTAAAGGCCACATTTTTTTAACAACAATGTGTGTTCACTGCGGTATATTTTTGAGGATAAAACGAACTTGAAAAACATTTTCCATAAAAGAGAAATTATGTCTCTTCTATTGGAAATGTAGACGGTGGCTTACAAACCGAGCCTCAAGGGCGGTGTACAGAAACGGTTTTTTTTTTAAATAACAATAAATACAAGGTGAAGGTAAGTGAAATTCGCTGCACATGATGTGCAATGTACACAGAGTAAAACAAGTGCTCATTTATGTCCGTATGGTGTCTAACAAATGAAGAAGATATAAGCACACCTGGCACTAGGCCCAGGCTTCAGACTTTGGCACGCTCATGAGGCTGCACCGTCAAATAAACTGTTCCATCCCGTCATTTTTGACGGCCTTTTACTGGTGCTGAATAACCTTCACAGAACATTTTATTCACGTAAAGAAGATCAAATATAAAAAATTAGGTCTCATTTCCCAATTTATAGGTGAAATGCAATTAAAACTAAAATGGCACTCTGCAGAGCGCATACTTCCGCCAGGCTGAACGGTTTACATTTTTCATCCCACTGATAGGCCGGCTCTGGATCCGGACCTGAACCAAAATCGAATTGGCTTGTTCTTATCGCCTAACTAACTCATCCACCTAGTTTTGTCATAACTTGTCCACAACCTTTTGATATATCATGTTACGTATTGTTTTTGGCCTCATCTCTCAATGGTGAAGAAATTCAAGTTTCTGGATCCAGATCCGGATCTTCACCAAAATTGAATCGCTTCGTCCTTGTCACACACCCAAGCTCTCCACCAAATTTTGTCCGAAACTGTCCACAACTTTTTGAGATATCCTTTACACAGACAAAGACAGACACGGGTGAAAACATAACCTCCGTCCATCTTTGGTGGCGGAGGAAAGTAGAGCAATGGCATATGCCATCCCAAATCCCCACACTTTCCACCAAAAGCAAAGTTGATAGATTCCAAGAAGTTTTGACTTTTAAAAAAATCATGTTTTGACCCCTGTGACTCTAAGTTTGTGTTGTGTTGTGACCCCTGTGTTGCATGAATTTCAATAGAAATGTTTTAAAATGTGGCCGTAATTGCATTTTTTGGAATTTGACCTTTTGACCCAGCCAAGGGCCCCATGGGGTGGAGCTAAAAATGATACTGCCCTCACATCTTCTCATCATGTGGTGATCATAACGACCAAGTTAGGTGAGTTTCTCCACATTCGTTTAGGAGGAGATAGCGTGACGGGTGGACGGACAGATGGGACAAACCCCATTACAATACCTCCACACACCCCTCCTGGATTTTTTTTAATTCCCTTGAACTCCTGAAGACGGTCCGGATTTTGAGTAATGTAATGGGTTTGTTGATATGCAATTACCTGATAGCTTTGATCATGGCCAGACCCATCTCCACACAGCAGTGAGCATGGTCAGGCCGAGGCTCTGGCAGACCAGTGACACAGTAGTAACAGTCCCCCAGGATCTTGATACGTAAACAGTGAAATTCCTAACAATGCAAGGGAAGGGAAGGCATTCTACGTTTAAGGAACCTTAACGGCTTGGGTCACGTGATAGATGTGAACTATGTGGAGAGACCGCAATGCTTGGTGACTACAGATGGTCCATCAGCATAAAGGCTGCTTCGTTATGGTTCATCTGAGTCACATTTGAGTCATACTAGCAGTGTCCATGTGTTTTATACCTCTCCCACCCCCCCCCCCCCCGCCCCCTTCCCATGCCTCCTCCCCACAAGCCCTCTCCCTCCCACAGATCTCCCGATGTCCCTGCTCTCAAATGTTGGACTTGTGTGCTTCCCTCTCTGTCTCCCGCTCCCTTTATCATATGTTTTATGTGTCAGTTTGTCTTTTTGTGATT
>NC_136273.1:87088554-87236054 GCF_964187855.1 Myxine glutinosa | reverse complement strand
CACAGAATATTTTGTCTCATGCTCTCAGTCGTTCACGTGCCTGTTTGCAAATTCCTGGCGTGCTGTCATGTGCCTTTTTCTCAGGAGTAGCCTCCGTCTGGCCCCTCTCCCATAAAGCCTAGATTTGTGAAGTGCTGCAGAGACTGTTGTCCTTCCGGCGGGTTCTCCCATCGCAGCCAAGGTACTCTGTAGTTCAGTCAGAGTAGTCATTGGGTTATTGGTCACCTCAATGACAAAGGTCCTTCTTTCCTGGTTGCTCAGTTTGAACAGACAGCAGCTCTCGGAAGAGTCTGGGTAGTTCCATATTCTTTCCATTTCCAAATGATGGAGCTCACCATGTGCGCTTGGGAACTTTCAACACTCTAGACATTGTTTTCTACCCTTCCCCAATCTATGCCTCCTCACAATTCTATCTTGGATTTCTATGGACAGTTCCTTGGACTTCATGGTGGAGTTTCTGCTCTGAAATGCACTATCAGCTGTGGGACCTTATATAGAAAGGTGTGTTTCTTTCTAAATCATGTCCAATCAATTGAATTGCCCATAGCTGGACTCCAACGAACTTGCAGAGACATCTCAAGGGTGATCAAAGGAATTTGGATGTAAATGAGCTCAATTTGGAGCGTCATTGCAAAGGGGTTGAATACTTCTTGACTCGAGACATTTAAACTTTTCATTTTCAATTATTTTGTAAAAATTTCTAAAAAAGTAATTTCCACTTTGACATTATGGGCTATTATGTGTAGATCAGTGACAAAAAAAATCTCAGTTTAATCCATTTTAAATTCAGGCTGTAATACAACAGAATGTGAAAAAGTTAAGCGGTGTGAATACTTTCTGCAGGCACTCTGCACGGGCACGCCCACGTCCAAACTTATACATGCATGTATACCTGTGCAGTGTGCACACATGATCAGGAGAGCATTTTATTTTACACCACGCGTTTCAAACCTCCAAAAGCCCTTGTATATATAAAAATTTTCATTGTCATGCCAGCTTTGTCCATTTAGCCACGGAATACATGAACACAAACACACATGCACTCAAATTTTTATGCACAAATACTTATTATCAACATTTCAAGTGTGTCTTGGAAAGTAACGCTCCACATGGAACAAATTAGCCATTAATGTCAGAAAATGCATGGTTAATAAGGAAATATGATCTGGGTAGATAATATGGGCATCTCAAAGGTTCAATGTGTCGGTAAATATCCCGTGAAAGAGTGGATGGGATGTCCATGGAAGTCAGGAGGATGGCAAATGGCAGAAAGAGCAAATGACATAGGGAAAGAGATGATTTCACAAGTAAGGCTAGACCACCTGACATTCTGGTAGCGATGGATGTAAATCTTGTGAAACTGCGCTGGAAGCTGCTCTTCCTCCACACTCGACATGTCATTGATCATCTCGAGCACGACAAAGCGGGGAAGCACTGAAAGTGCCAGGCGTTCCTTCAAAGAAGCAGAATGGAGGAGGAATATGTGAGTTGGGGAGGGGGTAAATTGGGGTGGAGGGTAAGATGGTGTCAAAGAGTGGAAGGGATGCAAAGAAAACCAAAACAATCCCCACTTAGATGATCAGTATGGGAGAGTAGGGAGAAGTGGGACATTGTCGGACTTTCTATTCTAACACGATCCATCTTGGAACTGGTCTGATTCTGATATCTGTCTCAGTAATCGGGGTGTGAGAGACCTTTCCCAACCGTCATCCAGCAGCTAATTGGACCAAAGATGGCGACATTATGGGTAATGTCCCAATTCTGCAGCACTCTTCCATTTGGTCTAAAAGGGGAATTAGCAATTTTCCAGGAGAAGCAGCACAGCTGTGAGGCTCATATTCTCCAGTGAGTTGTTCATTCCATTTCAATGTCTATGTCTTTCCTACAAAGTACCTGCGAGCTCTTTTATTAACCTTAGTCACGGTAGACAGAGAGAGAGAAAAAGAGACGGAAGGTGCTGTGAGTCTGCGTGCTCATAAAACCTTCCCTCCTTTCACTCAGATTGCCATAAACCCAAATCCCGACGAGTTGTAGACCTTCCAATCGATTTGTTACCTCCGCCGCTGAATATGGGTGGAGATGATGTTTTCACCCATGTCTGTCTGTCCGTCTGTTTGTCTTCTGTGAACAGAACATCTAAAAAAGTTGAGCGGATTCCAACAAAATTTGGTGGACAGGTTGGGTGTGTGACGACGACAAAATGGTTAGATTTTGGTGAAGATCCAGATTCGGATACTATAATTTTTTTCAGTGATTCTTCACCATTGAGAGATCGGGCCAAAAATTATATTTAACATGATTTCTCAAAACTTTATGGACGGATTCGGGCGAAACTTGGTGGACAGATTAGGTGTGTGACAAGGAAGGACGAAGGAATTCGATTTCGGTGAAGATCGGGATCCGGATACGAGCATTTTTTTTTAATTCTTCAAGTGATTCTTCCCCATTGAGAGATAGGGCCAAATACGACATGTAGCACGATATTTCAAAAAGTTGTGGATGCGTAATGACAAAACCAGGTGGATGAGTGGATTAGGTGAGAACAAGCCGATTCGATTTTGGTTCAAGTCCGGATGCAGATCCGGCCTACCAGCGGGATACAAAACCTACTTCCAATAGCCTTGGGTCATTAGGCTTTTCTGGGACAAATAATGGCTTCACTTTGTGGTGCAAACCATGTCCACTTCAAGGGTTTTGTGTTATCCATTTGTAGGAACAAGAAGAGAGATTGGTTTCTTAAACGCCAGCAGGCAACGGCTGGTTTTGGATGCAGGAGCTGCAATGCTTTTCAGACTGCAGTATTGATTGTCTTAAGGGCCTTGTATTTATTATGTAGAAACTACCCACCCTCATCCCTGTATGCTCCCTTACCTCCCCTTACTCCTCCTCCTCCCAAACAAGCTTCCCTTCTCCACCCACTCGTCACACACTCCTCTACACCATCCTTTCCCTGTGTGCAGTTAGGCCCTAACGTTAAAACAAATCTATATAATAACAAGCGTTACGCCTAGGTCCCCCGTCGGTGAAGTGATGTGAGTTGACAAAGTGGAAGACGCAAGGCGGCCATCTTGGATTTTAACGTGGTGACCCAATTTTCAATAGCGTTCTCCCTTATGCGTAGATACACCCACACCACACACCAGATTAGAAGTTAGTAGTTCGTTTATTTTTCAAGATATTTCGCTCACAAGGTTCAGACATATATATGGTGGCGGCCATCTTGGGTTTTGACGTGGCGACCCACTTTTCAATAGCGTTCTTCCTTGTGCCTAGATACACCCACACACCAGATTAGAAGTTGGTACTTCGCTTATTTTTCAAGATATTTCGCTCACAAGGTTCACACATATATATGGTGGTGGCCATCTTGGGTTTTGACGTGGCGACCCAATTTTCAACAGGGTTCTTCCTTATGCCTAGATACACCCACACACCAGATTAGAAGTTGGTACTTCGCTTATTTTTCAAGATATTTCGCTCACAAGGTTCAGACATATATATGGTGGCGGCCATCTTGGATTTTGACGTGGCGACCCAATTTTCAACAGGGTTCTTCCTTATGCCTAGATACACCCACACGCCAGATTAGAAGTTGGTACTTCGCTTATTTTTCAAGATATTTCGCTCACAAGGTTCACACATATATATGGTGGCGGCCATCTTGGGTTTTGACGTGGCGACCCACTTTTCAATAGCGTTCTTCCTTGTGCCTAGATACACCCACACACCAGATTAGAAGTTGGTACTTCGCTTATTTTTCAAGATATTTCGCTCACAAGGTTCAGACATATATATGGTGGCGGCCATCTTGGATTTTGACGTGGCGACCCAATTTTCAACAGGGTTCTTCCTTATGCCTAGATACACCCACACACCAGATTAGAAGTTGGTACTTCGCTTATTTTTCAAGATATTTCGCTCACAAGGTTCACACATATATATGGTGGTGGCCATCTTGGGTTTTGACGTGGCGACCCAATTTTCTATAGCGTTCTTCTTTATGCCTAGAGACACCCACACACCAGATTAGAAGTTGGTACTTCGCTTATTTTTCAAGATATTCCACTCACAAGGTTCAGACATACATGGCATCAGACATACATGGTGGCGGCCATCTTGGATTTTGACGTGGGTTGCACCCACACACCAAATTCGAATGCGGTCCTTCGCTTACGCATGCATGCACGCACGTACGCACACACGCCCGCACGCACGCACGCACGCACGCCCGCACGGACGGACGGACACACGGACGGAGGGGAAAACCATAGTCTCCCTTTCGCTCCGCGGTGCGACGGGGGACAATAACCTTGCTCGTCTGTCCGTCCGTCTGTTTGTAACATTCTGTTCCACCCATTGGTTGGACAGTTCACCTGACACCACCCACAACTCCAACCTGAAAAATAATATTGCCGCCATGTTCATGCTTTCTGCATTGCAAAGTCAAAGACATGTTTGGAGCTGTCATGTTCACAATCACCATGCCCTCGCTATAGGTTTTCCCTTCTGTGTAAAATGAGCAAAGCAACGGTTTAAAAGATTTTAAGCTGATAGGCGTCATAGGTTTTGTTAAGATAGGCCTCAGTGATAAAAGCAGTGGTCTGTTGTCTATACACCACCCAAATAACTGTGGCATTCTCTCAAGCAGGGCTTTTACCAAGGATGTTTATGCAGGCAATTGAAGGCTTGGAGTGGGGAATAGATTGACGTCTGGAAGAGAGAGGTTAAGTTATTGGAGGTTTGAGCCTGCACCATCCTTTACTGTAACATCGTGAGCCATGCTTTATACACAGCATCAGTTCTGCCAAAGCAGTTTCGTGGCAGAGTTACAATTCTCCAAAACTGGAAGTCAGGACAGAAATTTGGAATTTGTCAAAGTGCCGGCAATAGCTCACTTACTCTTCACAGAGGACACAACGGGATCTTTCATGTCCACTGACATTCCAGCAGACGGGACGCCCAGTTTAATGTCCATCCAAGGGACATCACACACATTGATGAATCACCCTGCCTGTGAAATACATGGCTGAGAGTTTATAGCTAGATCCAGGCTCGATGTCTAAATGCAAGTGTGTTGCGGGGGTGGGGTGGGCGAGGGTGGGGAGGAGGGGAGAGAAGCAGGAGGGGGAGGGGGAGGTGAGGGGAGAGGGAGGGGAAAGATATACTACATATTGTTACATGTGTGGGGATAGGTAATGAAATACCTTAGTCGAGATAGAATTGTGTAGATTACAATGCTCCAAATGTTGTGTAAGAACATCTTGATGTAAATAAGTCAGCTCTGTGTGTTTGGATTAAGTGTGACGTGTGGCTCTTGTACTATGTAGCTTTGGGAGTAAGAATAATCCCCCTGTCTGTCCTACCTCTTGTGATCTGACCTTTGGAGTTATAATATAATCGACCTGCAATAAGAGGAGGGCTGTCAGGAAACGAACTCAGGCACATTACAACACCGACAAGCCCTTTACAGAAAACCATCACATTTGCCGATCGGCAAGGGAACCCCGCCACCAAATGTTCTTGATGGGCATCAAGAAAGGCCGTGAGGCCCCGCCCCGAAAGGAACAATTGGTCATGGCCATGGACTGAGGTGGTGGGGCACGGGGATTGGTTAGAGTGTGACGTCATCGTGGAACATTCCAGGAGATCTCGCGAGATCTTGCCAGGGAGGTCACAGCTTTTTGAAGCTGTCCATGCTCTCCATGCACACTCGAAGTTAAGTAATTGTTCACAATTGTATTTTTGTCGAAACTGTATTTATCTTACGTGTGTGTACCTATAGTGTGTCCCGAGGAAGATTCTCGGTGTTAATCTTTCATACCTGCATAAAATAGTCGAGTATTTCGTGCCGCGTAATTTGCGACCTAGTTCTTTAAGCTTCCTACCTTGAGGCTTTGTTTTCCCTCAGCGGTCGATTGTGGTCCTTCTACTTTTGTTCTCTCAGTTTCTCCCAGTATTTTCACCCCATAATTCCTTGTTTAAAATCTTAACTAAAAAAAAAAACAAAAACATTTCCTTCTTTGTACTTTTCATTCGTTCGTTCTTCGACCACGTGTTTCACCCCCATTTCACCCCCATTTTCACCCCATTCCCCCAGATAGTTTTCACTGTTCAATTTTAAAATGTTTAAACTTTCCCCTGAAGTGCTGTATTCTGTTGTATATTATAACACTTTTTTCTTCTTCTTCTTTAAAAGGTTGCTTTTGACTTGCTCACCAAATCTATTCATTCCAAATAAAAATTCCATCTCTTACAGATCCTCCTTTCTACATTCCATAAACTCACCAGCACTCCACCCCCCCCCCCCCCCCTGCCCCCTCCAGTGTCCTTAAACATATCTCTGACTCGAAGGTCACAAGAAACTCATTTTGCAATAAATAATCGTTTCCCATTGATCGTACAACACTTTCTAAAATCCAAACTCACTCAAACAAAACAACAACAGGCCCATCACCCATCCCTTTCAAATCTCCCCCCTTGCCCCTTCCCTCCTAAACTCCCCCCTCACCCCTGCCCTCCAAGACTCCCCCTCACCCCTCCCCTTCTAAACTCCCCCCACCCCTCCCCTCCAAATCTCCCCCATCTCCCATCCATTTCAAATCCCACCCTTGCCCCTTCCCTCCTAAACTGCGACCCTAACCCCTCCCCCGATAAATTCCCCTTTGCCCCTCCTCCTCAAAGCGTCCTCCCCGCTTCTTCCCCCTTCCAACTCTCACCTCCATCTCCCCCAACTTTCTTTCTCGCTCTGCCCCCCTCAAATAACAACTCACTGTGCCTCACCCAATCACCATCAAACATTTTCTCTGCCCCATCCTTCCCTTTCTCCTAGCTATTCTGAAATCTCTGACACACTTTCAACAGCTCTCTCCCTACCTCTTCCTCCTTTTCCACATCTTACCCTACCCACCCCCCCCCCCCCCCCCCACCCCCTGTTCTGTATCCGATGCTCCCTCTTCCTCTTCATTAACAGTATGGACCTCAAATATCCGGGGCCTTCGCTCAAACTTGACTGATCTCTCCATGCAGGTTGCTTCTGACAAATCAGACTTGATCTGCTTAACAGAAACTTTCCTCCTTCAGGATGTCTCTGATTCCTTAATATCTCTCCAGGGTTACTCCCTCCTATGGTATGATAGACCTGATCCTCGTCCTGGAGGTGGGGTTGCTATCTTTATCAAAAACTCTCTTCCTCACTCGCCCTGCACTGCCCTCTCTCCACCTCACCCCCAGGAGTACCTCTGGCTATGGCTTCCCCTTCGCTCCCACCTTTTGTTCATATGTGTGTTGTACCGTCCACCAAACAGTGATGACTCCATCTACATCTCGCTGTCTGATAATAAGGACCAAATTCTATCTACTCATCCCAACTCTCTCTTCCTCATATATGGTGACTTCAATTGTCACCATGCCAGTTGGCTGGGTGTGGGTACCGCTCTCACCAGCCATGGCTCCTCAGCAATGGACTTCTGCGACTCACTGGGACTGACACAATCTGTCAATTTCCCGACCAGGATCTCAGTCAACGGAGCATCTTCTCTTCTATACTTGGTTATGACAAACTTCCCTGCAAATGTCTGCTGCTCTTCTTCTGCTCCAATCGGCTCATCTGATCATGTGCTTGTGAAAGTGGACATCTCTCTGACCATTCTCAGAGAGCCTCCTCAGCGTCGACGAGTCTGGCATTTCACTCAGGCCAACTGGCACGGTCTTCAAGCAGCCATCAATCATCTGGACTGGTCTCCCATCTCTACCGCCTCTGACATCAACTCATCCTGGGAATTCTTCCAAAGTAAATTGCTCTCTCTCATGCACAGATTTATACCATCTCGTCTTCAGTTGTCATACCCTTCCTCACGTCCATGGTACACGGAATCTTGTGGTGAGGCAGTTGCCCAGAAACAACTTGCCTTCGCCTCCTGGAAAGCAAATCCAACGGAAGGAAATCTCATTTCCTTTCACAAAGCCCGAAACAAGTGTGTGTCCACCCTCAGGATTGCCAGGAAACAATATCTCTCCTCTCTCAAGACTGAACTCTCAAACCTGTCTCCCTCTTTCAAATTCTGGTGGCGTCTGGTCAAATCTGTTTCTGGTGTTTGTTCCCCCTCCATCCCCTCCCTTACCTCAAACGGCTACACAGCTGACTCCGCTCGTAAAAAAGCTGAATGCCTCAACTCTGAGTTTGCCTCTAAATCTTGTGTCCCAAACCCATCCCTCTCTGTAACCACCGTACCCAGCTGCTCCTGGACTCTGTGTCCTTTTCTCCTGACAAGGTCGAGAAGTTTCTGTCATCCCTCGACTCTGATTCTGCAACTGGGCCTGATGGCATCAGCCCACGGGTCCTAAAATCCTGCTCTTCCGCTCTTTCACTCCCTCTCTCTGTTCTCTTCACACTCTCTTTTGCTCAAGGTCATCTGCCATCTGCTTGGAAATCAGCCAACATCATCGCTTTACACAAAAAATGTGCAAAAATAGATCCTTACAACTACAGACCAATCAGCCTTTTCCCAATTATCAGCAAAGTCATGGAATCCATCATTGCTTTGGATATCAAATCTTTCCTCTTCTCCAATGACTTGATCTCTGACCATCAATTTGGTTTCAGACCAGGTCACTCTACTCTGGACATGCTGCTTCTGCTGTCTCAACAATGGATGGAGGTCCTCAATGCCAAACAGGAAATTAGAGCTGTCTCCCTTGACATATCACGTGCCTTCAATACGGTCTGGCACCCCGCTCTGCTCACCAAACTCTCCTCCTATGGTATCCATGGAAATCTCCACACATGGCTTGCGGACTTCCTCTCTAGTCGTAGTCAACGTGTGCCCCTGAAAAATGGCCTCTAAACGGTGGTTTTCCCTTGACATATCATGTGCCTTCGATACGGTCTGGCACCCCGCTCTGTTCACCAAACTCTCCTCCTATGGTATCCATGGAAATCTCCACGCATGGCTTGCGGACTTCCTCTCTAGTCGTAGTCAATGTGTGGCCCTGAGTGGGTTTCTCTCATCTCCCCTTCCTGTTCAGGCTGCAGTTCCCCAAGGCAGTGTTCTGGGCCCTGTGCTTTTTCTGGTCTTCATCAATGATCTCTCTGACTCTCTTGAAAATCCTCTCTACCTCTTTGCTGATGACTCCACTCTCTGCCACTCCATTCCTCATCCCTCAGATTGGCAGTTTGCAGCCTCCTCACTCTCTGCAGACCTGGACAAAATCACAGACTGGTCAAACAAGTGGAACACGTCTTTCAATCCTGACAAATCTCACACTCTTACTATGTCTCTCCAAAAAGACCGACTGGACAACCCTCCCATCTACTTTCTGAACAATCCTCTCCAAGAAGTTCTGTCACTCAAACTCTTGGGTCTCACTATCAGCCATGATCGTTCTTGGGCAAACCACTTTTCGAAGTTGGCCTCTAAAGCCAGCCACTGAATGGGCATCCTCCGTCAAAGTCCTTCCTTGACACACCTGAATTCCTATCCACCTGCAAGACTTTCATCCACAGCTTCATGGAGTACTGCTCTACTCTCTGTGCTGGCTCCCCTGCCCTCACCTTGCTCAGTTTGGTGCTGTGGAAACTAAGGCCTTCAATATTATTGGAATTTCCCACAATTAAGCTGAGTCTATGGGCCTATCACTTCACCATTGCTGACACGTCGGTGGTCTCTCTGTCTTATACCGCCTCTTTCTGGTCTTGCGCACAAGGTTTCTGCAGGGCACACACGGGTCCACCACGAGCATCCAGTGAACCTAACTAAATCCAGGATCACTACTCACTTCCACTCATTTGTTTCTCTTTTTCCCCGCCTGTAGAATTCACTTAAACACTCTCTTCAATCTCATTCTTCCCTGCAGGTCTTCAAGACAGCTGTTTTGCACCATCTCAGAACATCCGCAATCCCAAACCATGATCTTTTCTACCCTCGTTAACGCCCACCCCAATCCCTCCTCCTTCCAAATTTCCGGTTTTCCGTTCCTGAGAGTTTCCTTTTTTCTCCATCTTGTCCACCCCATGTGTCCTCTACTCCCCCCTCCCATTCGTCCCTACAACCACTGCTTGTCAGGGCCTCTAGTGGGGCGGCTTAGCCCAAATATTCAAAAGAATTGTGCATTTTGTGAAACAAGCACCAAATTTGGCACAAATGTACATTAATATGTTGCGAACATTTTCAGATATTGGGCCACTTGAAATTCCGTAATTTTTTTTTTCAAATTTTTTCAAATTTCGTAATTTCAAATTTTTCGGGTGACACCGTCACAATTTCGGTCTTCGAGGCCGGCCGATAGGCAAAGTGTGACCGGAAGGGACGAGGTTCTCCTGACCACGTGGCCCTCGATCTGGGAAGCGAGAGGCGTTCCATTAGTGGACGCGCCCCTCACGCCCGACTTTTGGGCGGCCCCGGCAGGCCGTTTGTTTTGACGTTCCGTGACAGGCCCCGCACCCCCACCTCCGGGCCGACCGGAAGCTTGTGCTGAGTACATCATACCTGAACAACTCAGTGAGGCAGAACACAGCAGTGCACACCAGGGTGACCCCTTCAGTGCATAAACCAATTAACCTGTCCACTGCAGGGCATATAGAAATGAAGTTATTTTCTGCATATAATAATAATATAAGTTCAGTTCTATATAACAATTTCTGTTATCACCACTACCACTACAACTACCACGACTACAAGCTTTGTCTGGAATTTTGTGGACTAACAGACAAACAGACATACAGACAAGCTGGGATCAAAACATTACCTCCTTCCACCATTGAGTGTAGAGGTAAACATCATGGAAATTATATCATGCCCTAGATTTAATTCATGCTTACCCGTGTATTTGCTTCACTGGTTCACAAGGTCTTTTGCATACATGTAATTCAGACTCTCGTCTTCATTGCTGACCACACAATGTTCGCAACATATTAATGTACATTTGTGCCAAATTTGGTGCTTGTATCACAAAATGCACAACAGGTTTGCTATGCTGCTACACTACTCCCTCCATCTTGGCCTTCAGATCCACAGATCCCCCTCTCTCTGCTGTTCTTTTTTGTCCTGTTCCGTTCTGATCCGTTTAGTTTTGAGCACCATCCCCCTCCCCATCCTCCGCTGGTTATATACGCTAGAGTTTTCACCTCTGTTTGTCTGTGAACAAACAGGCTATCTCAAAAAGGTATGAACGGAATCGGACAAAACGTGGTGGGCAGGTTGGGTGCGTGATAACAAACAAACTCTCTGCCGCTCCATTCCTCTTCCCTCAGATAGGCAGTCTGCAGCCTCCTCACTCTCTGAAGACCTGGACAAAATCACAGACTGGTCAAACAAGTGGAACATGTCTTTCAATCCTGCCAAATCTCACTCTCTTACTATGTCTCTCCGAAAAGATCGACTGGACAACCCTCCCATCTACTTTCTGAACAATCCTCTCCAAGAAGTTCTGTCACTCAAGATTTTGGGTCTCACTATCTGCCATGATCTTTCTTGGGAAAACCACATTTCCAAGCTGGCCTCCAAAGCCAGTCGCCGACTGGGCATCCTCCGTCGTGCGAAGTCCTTCCTCGGCACACCTGAGCTCCTCACCACATACAAGGCTTTCATCCGCAGCTCAATGGAATACTGTTCTCCCCTATGGGCTGGTGCTCCTGCCTCACACCTGGCTCGGCTTCACGCTGTTGAATCCAAAGCTTTCAAAATCATTGGAATCTCCCGCGATGAAGCTATCTCTGAGGGCCTTTCATTCACTCACCGCAGGCAGGTAGGTGGTCTTTCTGTCTTCTACCGACTCCTCTCCGGCCTTGCTCCCCCAGCTCTCTCCGTGCTCTGTCCCCCAAATATTCCTACAGGTCGCACAAGATCTGCCAGCAACCCTCTGATGGTTAAACTGCCGAAATCTCGGCTCTCTGCTCACCTTCACTCTTTCATTCCTCTTTTCTCCCGCCTGTGGAACAAACTCCCACACTCCCTTCAATCCCTCTCCTCCCTCCAGGTCTTTAAAACAGCTGTTCACCACCATCTCTTATCTTCCCCCATCCATAACCTTGATCTTTTCTACCCCCGCTAATTCACCCCAGATCCACCTTGTTTGAAATTCCAACTTATTTCCTGGAAATCCTGGCAGTGTCCATATGTTTATACCTCTCCCACCCCCCCCCCCCCTTCACATGCCTCCCCCCCCTTCACATGCCTCCCCCCTTCACATGCCTCCCCCCCAAAGCCCTCTCCCTCCCACAGATCTCTCGATGTCTCCATGTCTCTCGGTCCCTGCTCTCAAATGTTGTGTTTGTGTCCTTCCCCCTCTCTCCCCATCTTGTCTACCGCTCCCGATGTTATTTGTTTTATGTGTCTGTTTGTCTTTCTGTGTGATTAATTTTCGCTCTTTCACGAGCCTCGATCTTGTATACAAAAAAAAAAAAAAAAAAAAAAAAAAAAATATTCGATTTTGGTTTAGGTCTGGATCCAGGTCCGGCCTATCAGTGAGGTACAAAATGTAAACTGTTCGGTCTGGCAGAGGTATGCTCTGTACCGAGTGCCATTCTAGTTTTACCTTTGCTTCTTTCTCATCTCTCTAGGTATGCTTGGATTCACAGTGCCATTTGACTTTAAATCACGCACTCCACCCACGCTCAACCTCCTCCCATTCCCAAAATACTAACCATTTGTCCTGTTTGTTGAGGCAGATCCTGCTCATCAAGTAATTGAGGCAGAACCCCCTGATCCGCACCCTCCCGTACGTATGTAATAAATAGATAGACTCTTGAAACAAAAAAAATCAAGTTCTTATGCTCAGTCCTGGATCTAAAAACTCCACTAGGACAAAATAAACTACGAGTACCATTCATCAGAACCCTGCAAGGTCATTCCTGGACAATCTGCCATGGACTCAAAGTTCTATTTAATTACATCAACAATGGCGAATATCTTGAACCTTTTAGCAAAGGAAACCAACAGAAACATCAGAATCTTGGGATTTAATTTTTTCTGTGTAATATAAAGAAAACATGTTTAAAGTATCGTATTACCTCCCCATTATGGAGCCTTAAGTAGCCACATTGATAACCACAGGTGAAGTTCGAAGGTCCGGACAAACCCCTCCATACCCCCCAAACTCCAACGCTCACTTCCACTTCTACCGAGACCTCCTTTATGTAACCAGCTTTTGTTGTCTGTTGTTTTTATTTATTTAAATAAACTGACTCACAAAGCTTGTTACCATGCTGTATGAATCATCTGATGCTTTGTTAACAATTATAGTCTTTCCTTTTCACAATCTGCAATAATGTGTCGTATCTCTGATAGGCCATTTTACTAACACTGTGTCGTTTACAAATTAACCGACATTGTTGAATCGCAACAATACCAGGGTATGTATAGCACATCGTGTCATCTTCTAGTGTATAACATTAGTTCAGGATTGCCGTTCTATTTGTGAATGAACATTCCATTCGGTGGAGGACCTAAATGAGCAGATTTCTGCAGCCAATAAGAACGCAGAAGCTTGGAAGGCAACCCAACCCATTCTAAATCAACCCCTTCCTCCCCCAACCCCAACTTCTAAAATATTGGATCGGTCACTGGACCAGGAAGGGTAGCAATGAGCCAAGGTGGGCAACTTCAAAATAGACTCAAAATAATTTGGAATTTAAGTCGAACGTTGGACTGCTGTGAGCCACTCCACGGCACCATAATTCCATATTGGGAAAGAGACAGCCAGCTTAACATTTAATAACCAATTGCAACCTTAACAAAGCTTAACAACCAATTGGGTGGCATACAAGCTTAACATCTCCAATTGAGTGGCATAGCTTAACATCTCACATTGGGTGGCATAGCTTAACGTCTCACATTGGGTGGCATACAAGCTTAACATCTCCCATTGAGTGGCATAGCTTAACGTCTCACATTGGGTGGCATAGATTAACATCTCCAATTGGGTGGCATAGCTTACCATCTCCCATTGGATGGCATACAAGCTTAACATCTCACATTGGGTGGCATACAAGCTTAACATCTCACATTGGGTGGCATAGCTTAACGTCTCACATTGGGTGGCATACAAGCTTAACATCTCCCATTGAGTGGCATAGCTTAACATCTCACATTGGGTGGCATAGATTAACATTTCCAATTGGGTGGCATAGATTAACATCTCCAATTGGGCGGCATATATTAACATCTCCAATTGGGTGGCATAGCTTACCATCTCCCATTGGATGGCATAGCTTACCATCTTCCATTGGATGGCATAGCTTACCATCTCCCATTGAGTGGCATAGCTTAACATCTCCAATTGGGTGGCATAGATTAACATCTCCAATTGGGTGGCATAGCTTACCATCTCCCATTGGATGGCATAGCTTACCATCTCCCATTGGATGGCATAGCTTAACATCTCCAATTGGGTGGCATAGCTTACCATCTCCCATTGGGTGGCATACAAGCTTAACATCTCCAATTTGGTGACATCGCTTAACATCTCACATTGGGTGGCATAGCTTCATATCTCAATCGGGTGGCACAGCTTACCATCTCCCATTGGGTGGCATACAAGCTTAACATCTCGCATTGGGTGGCATACAAGCTTAACATCTCGCATTGGGTGGCACGTTCCACGATGGGGTTTTCTGTCCTGCCATTGCACTAGATGGCAATTTCACATTACATCAGACTATGCCACAAAATGACAGCCAGAGGTGACGATCTGAGCACAGCCACAAGTGTCCCAAACTCTGTTAAGAGCGTCGGTGCGGCCGCCGCAGTTTCTTGGCAAGGATTATACTCGGTGGTTTGCCTTTGCCTTCCCAGCGGTAGTTTGGGCAGGAATTTGTAATGTGTTCAGGATGCCGGCGATAGCTTGCCTACTCGGAGTGAAGGACATTGTGGGATCTTTAATATCCACCAACTAACGTCCAGTTTAACGTCCGGCACGTGCATTGATGAATGTCCCTACCTGTGAAACACCGGGATGACAGTTTATAGGTGCGTCGGGATTCAAACCAAAGCGACCCAGCTTTGAGGTGAGTGTGCATACCTCCAGGGCCAAGGGCATCCTGCCAGCCATGAGCCTCAGAACAATGTGAAAATAAAAACGTAAAGCTATGTTTGATGTCAGGTGCATGTTTGGAAAATGTCAAACCTGCCGCTGGTTTTCAATCTCCAGTCGCACACGACCCTCGATACAACGACGGGTCTCCATGAAGGTGTGACGCTGAGCACGTTCCGTAAGGGAACTCGTCACAAGACCCGCCACGTTCATACTCGCGAAGAGCAAAACATCTGCACACACCTGGATTTGTGAATGGGGAAGGGGGAGCGACACAAGATTGGAGACAAACTGTTAAGGTGTACACGGTTCTAGGTTAGAGTGTGTAAGTACTCGTGTAAAGGAGTACATTTACAGGTTAGAGTGTGTAAGTACTCGTGTAAAGGTGGACATTTATAGGTTAGAGTGTGTAAGTACTCGTGTAAAGGTGGACATTTATAGGTTAGAGTGTGTTAGTACTCGTGTAAAGGTGGATATTTATAGGTTAGAGTGTGTAAGTACTCGTGTAAAGGTGGACATTTATAGGTTAGAGTGTGTAAGTACTCGTGTAAAGGAGTACATTTACATGTTAGAGTGTGTAAGTACTCGTGTAAAGGAGTACATTTAGAGGTTAGAGTGTGTAAGTACTCGTGTAAAGGTGGACATTTATAGGTTAGAGTGTGTAAGTACTCGTGTAAAGGAGTACATTTACAGGTTAGAGTGTGTAAGTACTCGTGTAAAGGTGGACATTTACCGGTTAGAGTGTGTAAGTACTCGTGTAAAGGAGGACATTTACAGGTTAGAGTGTGTAAGTACTCGTGTAAAGGAGGACATTTTTAGGTTAGAGTGTGTAAGTACTCGTGTAAAGGTGGACATTTATAGGTTAGAGTGTGTTAGTACTCGTGTAAAGGTGGACATTTATAGGTTAGAGTGTGTTAGTACTCGTGTAAAGGTGGACATTTATAGGTTAGAGTGTGTTAGTACTCGTGTAAAGGTGGACATTTACAGGTTAGAGTGTGTAAGTACTCATGTAAAGGTGGACATTTATAGGTTTGAGTGTGTAAGTACTCGTGTAAAGGTGGACATTTATAGGTTAGAGTGTGTAAGTACTCGTGTAAAGGTACACATTTCCAGGTTAGAGTGTGTAAGTACTCGTGTAAAGGTGGTCATTTCTAGGTTTGAGAGTGTAAGTACTCGTGTAAAGGTGGACATTTCTAGGTTTGAGAGTGTAAGTACTCGTGTAAAGGTGTACATTTACAGGTTAGAGTGTGTAAGTACTCGTGTAAAGGTGTACATTTCTAGGTTTGAGCCTGTAAGTACTTGTGTAAAGGTGGACATTTCTAGGTTTGAGAGTGTAAGTACTCATGAAAAGGTGGACATTTATAGGCTTGAGAGTGTAAATACTCGTGTAAAGGTGGACATTTATAGGTTAGAGTATGTAAGTACTCGTGTAAAGGTGACCATTTCTAGGTTTGAGAGTGTGAGTACTCGTGTAAAGGTGGACATTTCTAGGTTAGAGCATGTAAGTACTCGTGTAAAGGTGGACATTTATAGGTTAGAGTGTGTAAGTACTCGTGTAAAGGTGGACATTTACAGGTTAGAGTGTGTAAGTACTCGTGTGAAGGTGGCCATTTCTAGGTTTGAGAGTGTACGTACTCATGTAAAGGTGTACATTTCCAGGTTTGAGAGTGTAAGTACTCGTGTAAAGGTGTACATTTCTAGGTTTGAGCCTGTAAATACTTGTGTAAAGGTGGACATTTCTAGGTTAGAGTGTGTAAGTACTCGTGCAAATGTGGACATTTATAGGTTTGAGAGTGTAAGTACTCGTGTAAAGGTGGACATTTCCAGGTTTGAGAGTGTAAATACTCGTTTAAAGGTGGACATTTATAGGTTAGAGTGTGTATGTACTCGTGTAAAGGTGGACACTTATAGGTTTGAGAGTGTAAGTGCTCGTGTAAAGGTGGACATTTCTAGGTTTGAGCATGTAAGTACTCATGTAAAGGTGGACATTTATAGGTTAGAGTGTGTAAGTACTCGTGTAAAGGTGGACATTTCTAGGTTTGAGAGTGTAAGTACTCGTGTAAAGGTGGACATTTCTAGGTTTGAGAGTGTAAGTACTCTTGTAAAGGTGGACATTCATAGGTTAGAGTGTGTAAGTACTCATGTAAAGGTGGCCATTTCTCGGTTTGAGAGTGTAAGTACTCGTGTAAAGGTGGACATTTATCAGTTGGAGTGTGTAAGTACTCGTGTAAAGGTGGACATTTCTAGGTTGGAGCTTGTAAATACTCGTGTAAAGGTGTACAGTTCTGGGTTGGAGTTTGTAAGTATGGAAGCCCCATGTTTTATTGTTAGAAACCTGAGCCAAAAGGTATGTTATGTTTTTACTTCTATTTTCCCCACAATCAATCACCATATTAAGATCACGAGAGACTCGTAAACAAAATGTTGTCAAATCGATTAATGCTTTAATCCTCCATGTCTGTAATTGTTCCTTTTTCAATTGTAACTTCACTAAGCAGTAATGGTGTCTGATAGAGCTGGAAGAGTTGGGAGGCGAGTAAACGGGGGAGAGAGAGAGGGATGGTGAGCCCTTCAGAGACATACCTGTGTTCGATATTCCTAATTTACCTGTTTGACAGGATGGCGCATGGGTATCACACTTACCTTTGAACTTTCTATAGTTTGGCTTTGATTCCCGAATGGACCCAAAGCTGTCAGGTTGGTGTTTCACAGGCAAGGCGCTTAATAAAGTGTCGCCCCTCGGATAGATATTAAGCCGGGTGTCCCATTTGCTGGTATTACCTGGTCGTTAAGGATCCCACGGGGTTTTCGATGGAGAGTGGGCGAGTTATCACTGACACCCTGATCGAACTCCAAATTCCTGCCCAGATTACCACTGAGTAGGCAAAGGCAAACCACCAAGTGCATGCAAATTTGGCAGCAGAGAACCCAGCATGGACAAAGCACCAAGTAGACGAATTTACCCATAATTCCATGCGAGAGTGATGCCAACCCATGCATCCCTTTGCCAATCTTAAAGCATTCCCAGATTCAAGGAATACATTTTACCATTGTTTTTGTTTTGTATGCAGCCTTGGCTGCTGGTTGCATCATTTTGTGGAAGCGCAACTGTGCCACTGATGCATTTCCCCCTTGTTACCTGTAAGCTGGTACTCATTTTGCGGATCTCGGAAGGATGACAGGCCATCACCTATCATCACCTCCACCTCCTCAACATCACCTTCTCAAATCACCTGGTGTTATGTCAATGGCACAACAGGGGCTTGAACTCAGGACCCTAAGATCTTAAGCCAGCCACCTTTACCGTTATGCCAACACCTGGCTTGTTTTTACAATTCAATCAATCTCATAAGGAGAAGCAAACATCAGTATAAAGCATTCGATGAAGATACTAACCTCAAATCAGAGTTACAACAACTTCCAATGAGTGTCATCATTGTGCCATACTGTTTACAGAGCGTTGTAGCTGCCAAAGTAGTTGATAGACGAGGGTTACTCTGGGTGGTCTGCCATTGCCTTCGAAGCAGCGAGTCAGGGCAGGAATTTGTAATTCCTTCAGTGTGCCGGAGATAACTCGCCTACTCTTCAGGTAAGGCACCGTGGGATCTTTAACGTCCACCAACTAAGGCTAGCCAATGGGATGCCCAGTTTATGCTCCATCCGGGGGTCGGTCTACCTGCATGTGAAACACCTGGATGGCAGTTTACAGCTGGGATGGCATTCAAGCCCAGGCTTAAGGACAGTTCAAAGGTGTGTGCACACACCTGTAGGGTAGATATCCTGCAAACCCCATCGATCATGATCAAATACAAACAGCTTCGATATGCTTATTGACGTCACAGGTTAAGGGGTTTGTGCCCCAATTGGTCTTCGACTAATGAATTAGACCAGGAGGAGACTATACCTGGTATAATTATTAAACCAAGACCATATGGGAAGAAAAACAACCCAATTAATTAGATCAATTAATTATGTTATTAGGAATGGAATGTTATAGCTACAAAATGAGCCTAAAGGGCAAAAGGGCCGAAGGAAGGTGGTGCGAAGGTGCGAAGTCTAAGGTGCGAGGTCTAAGGTGCGAGGTCTAAGGTGCGAGGTCTAAGGAGGTCGTGCATTTACACAACACACCTGCCTGCCCAGCATGGCATCACGTGGTAGCGTGAAGACCCGCACAACGAGGAAAACAGCCGAGGTGCAAAGTCCCGCGAGCAGAGACCAGGACAGCGGGAGGGGCAGCATGGTGTAGGTCGCGAAGAGCGCGAAAAGCGCGTACGCGGCTCCGTCGCGGGAAAAGCCGCAGCCGACGCCGATGGCGAGCTGCACGCTCAGGGACAGCCAGGTGAAGACCCCGGCGCTTTGCAGGTAGCCGTGGGAGGTGGCCTGCTTGCGCACCGTCACGATCAAGCACATGAGCACCCCGAGCGCGGCGAACGTGGCCGCGAGCGCCGCACGACCCACGCGCACCGCACCCGCACCCAGGGCCGCGTGCAGCGCCACCAACGCCGCCTTGAACGCAACGTCGATGAGGTTCATGACGATGAGGGATTTGCGCCGCTGGCGGAGGAAGTAGCGCTGGTAGAGGCGCTCGAGGTTCCGGGAGCGAAAAGCCCCGCGCAGGGACGGCAGGATAAGACCCCTGTAGGCGAGACCGCGGCTCAGCAGAAATTCCGAAGACCGACGTCCCGGGTCGTGCCCCGTCCCGCTCAATTCGCTCTCGGTCGAGCTCTCGCTCGCCTTCCCGGGGTGCACCTTGCCCGTCGCCGAGTGGCGGCCACCCCTGCCGGCGGCGTCTTGCTCCTGGCCCGTCGCCTTCGGCACCTCGACGCCGCGCTGAGCCGTGATGTGCCTCACCGCCGCCTGCCACAGCAAGCCACCTGGGCGCGCCGGGCCGCCAGGTGGGCTCCCAGCGGCGGGCGCGTCTCCGTCCCCCGACGTACCGTTCGCGTCGTCCGCTGCCGGCTCCATCGCTCCTCATAGATGCCGAGCTCCGACGGGCCTGCAGGTGCCCGCACCCTGGTGGTGCGGAGACGAGGGAAACGCTCAAACGGTCCGGACGAGGACATTGACGAACGGTTCACGCACGCTCATCGTCCGCCATGGCGATCCCGAGCACCCGGTCGAACATCCGCGACCAGGACGATCCTCGTCTCCTGTAAACGCGAACACTTTAAAAACGAGGTGGCGCGAAGCTGAGGAGCACGTGCGGCGCGTGCCTCGGTGTTGGCGCGTGGCGACGCGCGCTTATTCAGCAATCTAAAGCACACACACACACACACATACATATATATATATATGATGATGATGTAGATAGGCTATAACGTGCGCATCTCGAGTATATACAAACACGTACCGCAGGTCGTGACCGATGAGGCCAGAATACGCGGCCGTGCGTAGTGTGTACGTACCACGACGCTCAGTGCGTGCTGTCCTCTCGCCCACACGTCTCTTTAGCGCGCACGCCGTACGGATGAGTACTTGCGTTCTCTCGCGCAGAGTTATCGCCGTTGCGCATGGTCTTGCCCGGTGTGGCACTAACCCACGGGCTACGGAGCCGTTCCCTCGGCGTGCTGCGCTTCCCGAATCCCGAACGGAAATTATCCAGATTTTATTATCGGCTCTGATGATTCGATATGGGATCGAGGAGCAGCGAGCGAGTCACGGCTCAGGGTGCCAGGAAGGCAGGCTCCGTGGGAGGGAGGACAAATGGTCTTGCGGCCTCGTGCCGGATCACGCCTCCATCCTCACACCAGTCCCCGTCCCCCTGAGCCGATCCTCGACCCTCATCTCCACTCCACTCCCCTCCCCACGACAGGGAGGGGAGAAATTAGCATTTTGAGGACGGGATCCAACGATAAACCCTTAATTCTGCACCCGGAAAGGATTAGCGTTACCTTGATTCATCACAACTAGCAAGATGGTGACCCTACCTGCATGGGGACTATTTAAACAAATTAAAGACGTTGCAGTAAAATCTCAAGTTCAAAATTCTAAAGCTGCCCCCCCCCCCCCTCCTCCTCGCAATGTTGTTCTAATGTACATAAATCAAAACCACCATGTCCATCCATTTTGGACCCTATTTGGAGGTTGCTCAATGAGGTTGAAATTCCGGAATGCAGGTACGCCCTGGTGTTGTCGGTAAATTTTGCGATACCATAGACGTCCAGGAAATTTATAACAAGCAGGTTTGGAAAGGGCAGAATTCACCTTCTCATGCTGCAAGATGTTGTGGGGAGTTAAGGTCGAGCAGCAATTGTTCGAGTACCCCTTCTGGCAGGTAACCGTGCCCAAAGAAGGTAGACTGGAACCCCGAAAGGTTCATCAATATGGATGAAATTTGGTGCGAATTATTTATTTGTATATTGGAACATAATGAGGGTGTGAGAGTGTTCAAAATCTGAAATTCAAAAATGAGGACCACCCTAATGAAGATACAGTATATAACTCTATAAAGGATTTTTTTAAGGAGACGAATCATACAAAGTTCACATTCATGAAGAGGGATTGGGTGGGGTCAGAGGTGGTGATGAGTAGCAGATATATGCACAGTCTATATAAATAATTTAGAGTGAGATGTGTGGTTGTGTGTGATTACTAGGGAATGTACAAGAGCACAAAGGAAATCAGTTAAAACGAGATGGAATTCATAAAATACTTACCCAGTCAACTTGGTGCGAGCAAACTCTTCTGTTTTTGAACGGTTTTTTTTCTTCAATCCAACATGGCTGCCAGACCACATGAGCGATTACATCATACTTTTATATTCTCTAATAGGATTGTTGCGTGGATCACACTCAATAAATTTCAAACTGATCAAGTTTGTCCCAGTCGAATTATGACGTAATAATTACAACACCAATTACGTCATCGTTAACAACACCTATTCCCTATGCAGAGTTCTTTATAATGAGCCACGTTTAAATTTTTTCCATGAAGCGATTTTGGAGATTACAGAGGCGCAATGTTTTTCGGTTTTTCCAAAATGGGGCCTGTACCACGTGATATATGACGTCATAATTATTAAAATTTTCTTCAGGAGGAAACACTCCGATGGTGAAAATGTCGTGTCAATCGGACAAACAGTTGCAGAGAAAAAAAATCATACTGATCGAATGAAGCTTTGTACTTGTCGAATTATGACATCTTAAATACGAGCAAAGGTACCCACCCTATGGGCGGGGCTTCAATTGTGAGGCCCAATTGAAAAGGCAAAATATCAGAAATTGAAGGTTTTTTTATTTTAAACGATTTATATAAACATCCGTTAAATCATATCACACGCAAATCATCAAAATCTAAACGGTATTTGTAGAATTTCAATAAAAGCCACATCACTGTTCATATCGGTAAATATTATTCCATCGTGTTTCAAATCGTGATCGCGATCTGTTAGCGTATTCACCGCCCAAATAGCAATGTGGTATTCTCTCATGTAGAGATTAAACGTCGTTTGAACTTTGGCTGAGGTCATTATTTACTTTTAATGATGTTTATATACGAATGATGTTTATTGATGTTTATATTGGTTTTGGGTCGTCCTTTCCGCATATCTCATGGGATTGTGAGTTGGAGAGACGGCCGTGATGGCCGGGAAGGGGTTGGAATTCTCTCAAGCAGGGATTCAACCCATGTCCTTATAAAATGTCTTTGTCCGAGGTCACGGAGTCCGATCGGTGCGGCCATGCAGCGATCGGTGCAGCCATTTGTGCGGCACCCAGGAAAACAACATCGTCACAATGGAAACATCGTCACAATGAACGTTATGCGAACATGAATGTTATGCGGGAGTCCAAACCTGAGAATGCTGGAGACCAAAGCTAAAATTGGAAAAACTAAATCGCCTATTTTACTCCTGGAGATCCCAGGAATACCCACCCAAAATATCGTTGTGATCGGTTCAGCAGTTTTTACGGTACCTTCGAATGGACAGACAGACGGACGGACATTTGGTGAATTATAGTAAGATGGTACCGATGACATCATCGTTAGCATATCTTATTTCCCATGGAGAGAACTTGACAATGCACCACATTTCAATTTTTCCATGGAGCGGTTTCGGAGATATAGTGGTGCAACGTTTATCAATTTTTTCAAGATGGCGCCTGTATCACGTGACCTATGACATCATAATTATCATGAAAGATTCTGCAGGAGGAGGCGCTCCTATGGTGAAAATTTCGTGTCCATCAGACTAACAGTTGCAATGAAAAATGTTTTTTTCATACTGATCTGATCAAGCATTGTACTTGTCGAATTATGATGTCACAATTAAGGTACCGATGACATCATCATCAACATATCTTATTCACCATGGGAAGTACTTTACAATGAGCCATGTTTCAACTTTTTCCATTGAGCAGTTTGGGAGACAAAGGAGTAACGTTTTTTTCAAGATGGTGTTCGTACCATGTGACCTATGACGTTGTATTTATGAATAAAAAAATTCTACAAGCGTAGGCACTCCTATGGTAAAAATTTTGTGTCAATCGGACTAACGGTTGCAGAGAAAATGAATTTTTTAAATGCAGACAAGCCACACGTACGCCAGATGTACACACGTAAGCCACATGTACGCAACTGAATGCCTAACCCTGCTTTTCGCTTCCCGAGCGCAGGGTAATGACAGTTACTGTCTTTGAATGACAGCTCCATTCAATGGGAAGCAGCATGGATGTACAAGTTGAAGATGTTTACGCAATCACTAATGTAAGGGAGTGTAAATACAGTCGGACCCCAACATTCGCGGTCCCAACATTTGCAGGTCCCGTGTATTCCCGGTTTTTCGCAGGCGCAAAAAAAAAGTATTCCTCGAGTCGCGAGCATGACAGCTCTAAAACATATCTTGCACAAAGCAGCTGGAAGTAGGCAAAAAAACATATCTTCCAAGAGCCGCGAACATGACCTGCTTCTACATTCGGAGCTATGTGCTTCATGTTTTTCGCGGCCCCATAAAAATATTTTAGCCGCGCTATAGACGAGCTACGTGGCATATCCCACCATTCATACTATAAACATAGCTGCGTGGCATATCCCACCATTCACACTATAAACATAGCTGTGTGGCATGTCCCACCATTCACACTATAAACATAGCTGTGTGGCATGTCCCACCATTCACACTGTAAACATAGCTTCGTGACATGTCCCACCAGCTCCGTAACATGCCATGCTCCTCGAGTTACTGTACAGAATGATAACACTCCACCGTATATATTAGTGCAATTAGTAGCTGCTCCATACGGTGTCATCCGAGCTGTTACACAATGAAAACGATTCATCGCATCTACCACCTGCTGCGTAACACGTTATGCCCTGCTAGTTACAGAATGAAAACACTGCACCACATCTACACTGTCTCCCAGAGCAGGTCTTAATACAGACGAGACCGGCCTATTCTTGAAAAAAAATGCCTATGAGAACTTTCATCTCAAAGCGTGAGGGAATAGCATCGGGATTCAAGGTTGCCAAGGACATACTAAAATACGCAAATTGGTATCTCTTCTCCTCTGCACAAACGCAAGAGGGGACTGTATGACAAATCCCATGATGTTGTACCATTCCCTGAACCCGCATGCCCTCAAGGTCAAGAACAAACAAACGCTGCCCTGTTTTGGAGGTCCAATAGGAAGGTATGGGTGACAGCAGCAATCTTCATGTACTGATTTCATAATTGTTTCGTCCCACAGGTGGAGAGGTATCTGGCGAAACAAAACCTTGCGTTCAAGGTTCTCCTACTCGTCGACAATGCTCCTGGCCACCCTACTGACCTGGATGTGGCTCACCCGAATGTCGAGATGATCTTCCTGCCACCCATCATCACCTCCCTGACCCAGCTGCTCGATCAAGGTATAATCTCCGTGTTCAAAAGTTATTACACTCTCCTCATCTTTCGACATATTTTGGATGGAAAGCATTTTGCATTTTGGACATTTAGGCTTTCACCAAGGGCTCACCGTTGGGCAGTGTTGGAAAGAGTTCAACATTGCCCACTGCATCAGTGCCATCAAAGAGTCGCTGGATGAGGTGAAAGCCTCCACCATCAACACATGCTGGCACAACCTGTGGCCACAGGCAGTGAAAAACTTCACAGGATTTCCAGGAGGAGCTGCGCTCCAACGGGAGTCGAAAGAATTGACGCAACCAAAGACGGAATTCGTCCGAGTTGCTTTATTGAAACAAAACAGCTCAGGTATTCTCACAAGCCCGTTTATCGGGCAGCAATATATATACACATTTATGCCGGGGCGTTTGCCCGGGAAAACCGAGACAGGGCATGCCCGGGTGTCAAGGGCGAGTCCTGGAAAGGCGAGTCTGGACATGCCCGGGCGTCCTGGACGCGGCCTGGCAAGTCGAGGCTGGGTGTGCCCGAGCGCTCTGGGCGAGCCCTGGAAAGGCGAGAGCGGGCATGCCCGGACGCTCTGGGCGAGCCCTGGAAAGGCGAGAGCAGGCATGCCCGGGAAAGACGAGACCGGGCGTGCCCGGGAGGTTCGGGCGTGCCCGGGAACAGCGAGTCTGGGCATGCCCAGGAGAGGCGCGTCTAGGCCCGTCCGGACGAGCCCGGCATGGCGATCGCGCCCTGGCCGCGTCCTGGCAGGTGCAAGGCGATTGTGTACATTCAGCGGGAACCGCTACACACGCCCCTCCAGAATCGACCTGCACCGGCAGGGTCAATTTAAGGGGGGTCCGGATGACCCGGCCGAAGCGACCCCTGGAGGGTCATGGGGGGGGGTCCGATCCGGTGGTGGGTGGTCGAGCGGGGGGAACTGTAGACGGGGGGCGGCCTCGCCGCGGAGGAAGGGCCAACCGTGGTGGTCGGTCGACGTCCACGTGCGCCGGTTTGAGGCGGTCCACAGAGATCCGGTCCGACCGGCCGCCGACGTCGACGACGAAGGACTTGTCGCCCCGTCGCAGGACCCGGAAGGGCCCGTCGTACGGCGGCCGGAGTGGCCCCCGGTGCGCGTCATGACGCACAAAGACGTACTCCGCTGTGCAAAGCGCCGGGGGGACGTAGGACTGGGGGCCACCGTGGCGGGACGTTGGCACGGGGGCAAATCGTCGGGCGGCCTCCTGGAGGTCCGAGCGCTGGTGTGCGGCGGACCAGGGACTGGTAGCGTCGGGCACGAACTCGCCCGGGACGCGGAGCGGCTGGCCGTAGACGAACTCGGCGGCGGACGCCCGGAGGTCCTCCTTGGGGGCCGTGCGGAGGCCCAAAAGGACCCACGGCAGCCGGTCGGTCCAACCGTCGTCCTGAAGGCCGGCCATGAGTGGGGCCTTCATGGAGCGGTGAAACCGCTCGCACAACCCGTTGGCTTGGGGGTGGTAGGCCGTGGTGCGGTGCAGCGTGACCCCCAACGAGCGGGCGACCGCGCCCCAAAGTTCGGACGTGAACTGTGGGCCGTGGTCGGACGAGATGTCCGCCGGTGCGCCGAAGCGCATGACCCAGGTGGCGATGAACGCCTGCGCCACATCGGCGGTGGTGGTGGAGGTGAGGGGCACGGCCTCCGGCCACCTGGTGGTCCTGTCCACCATGGTGAGCAGGTGGGTGAACCCCCGCGATGGGGGCAGGGGACCCACCAGGTCCACGTGGACGTGGTCGAAACGCCGTGCAGGCACGGTGAAAGGCGCTAGCGGGGCCTGGGTGTGGCGGTGGACCTTGGCCCGCTGGCAGGCCGTGCAGGCGTTGGCCCAGTCGCGGACGTTCCGTCGAAGGCCGTGCCAGACGAAACGCGCCGACACCAGCTTCTGAGAAGCTTTCCGGCCCGGGTGAGAAAGGCCGTGGATGGAGGCGAAGATGCGGCACTGACAGGAAACGGGCACGATGGGGCGAGGCTGGCCCTGGGAGACGTCGCAGAGCAGGACGGTGCCCGCGAAGGGGATGTCGGCCAGGCGGAGGCCCGTGTCCGCCGCCCGGAGGGCCTGCACCGAGGTGTCGGTGGTCTGGTCGGCCGCCATGAGCGCGAAGTCCACGCCGAGGTGGACCGCGTTCGCGCTGGCCCGAGAAAGACAGTCGGCCACGGCGTTGTCTTTGCCGGCGACGTGCCGGATGTCCGTGGTGAATTCCGACATGGCGGAGAGGTGGCGCTGCTGGCGGGCCGACCACGGCTCCGTGACTTTGGCCATTGCGTAGACCAACGGCTTGTGGTCGACGAAAGCCGTGAACGGGCGGCCCTCCAGGAGGTGTCGGAAATGGCGAACGGCCAGGAATAGACCGAGCAGCTCGCGGTCGAACGTGCTGTATTTGAACTCGTTCGGCCGGAGCTGCCGGCTGAAAAAAGCGAGTGGCTGCCAAACCCCGTCCACCCATTGTTCATGGACGGCGCCCACCGCGTAGTTGGAGGCGTCCGTAGTGAGGGCGATGGGCGTGTTGAGCACCGGGTGAGCCAGCAGCGTTGCGTCGGCGAGGGCCCGTATTGCGCTCGCAAAGGCCGCGTCCATGGCCGCGGACCAAACGATGTCATGCTTGGCCGGCTTGCCCCGGAGGGCCTCGTAAAGGGGCCGCATGAGCTGAGCAGCCCGGGGCACGAATCGGTGATAAAAATTCACCATACCGAGGAACTCTTGTAGGGCCTTGATGGAACGGGGACGCCGGAACGTGGTGATGGCCTCGACCTTGGTCGGCAGCGGCACGGCCCCGGTCTTGGTGATGCGGTGGCCCAAAAAGTCAACGGTCGTCGTGCCGAAGTGGCATTTGGCCGGGTTGACAATTAAGCCATGCTCGCTGGGGCGACCGAACAGTGTTCGGAAGTGGAGGAGGTCCTCGGCGCGGGACGTGCTGGCGACGAGGATGTCGTCCAGATAGACGAAAAGAAATGGCAGGTCGCGCAGCATGCCATCCATTAAGCGCTGGAACACCTGGGCCGCGTTCTTGAGGCCAAACGGCATCCTCAAAAATTCGAACAGGCCGAACGGCGTGATGACGGCCGTCTTCGGGACGTCGGCCGCCCAGACAGGTACCTGGTGGTATCCCCGTATCAGGTCAATTTTGGAAAATATGACCCGTCCCGCCAAACGGGTGGAAAAGTCCTGGATGTGCGGGATCGGGTACCTGTCGGGGGTGGTAGCGTCGTTGAGGCGGCGGTAGTCGCCACACGGGCGCCATCCGCCTCCCGGCTTTGGCACGATGTGCAGTGGTGAGGCCCACGCGCTATTGGAGCGCCGCGCGATGCCGAGGTGCTCCAACGCGTCGAACTCGGCCTTTGCCATGGCGAGCTTGGCCGGTCGAGGCGGCGGGCCCTGGCGTAGACCGGCGGGCCCGTAGTGGGTATGTGGTGCTTGATCCCATGCCACACTGCGACGGCCGAAAACGTCGGCCGCGTGAGGGCCGGGAATTCCGCGAGCAGGCGAGCGAACTCGTTCGCCGTCGGGAGGGCGCACGCCAGTTCGGTCAGCGCGGAGCTGCTCATCGTGCAAGCCAGGGAGCTGAAGGTCTCGGCGTTGACAAGGCGACGACGTTTGACGTCGACCAGCAGCCCGTGCGCGCAGAGGAAGTCGGCGCCCAGCAAAGCCATGGGGACGCAGGCGGTCACAAAGGTCCACTGAAAGCGCTGGCTGCCGAAGCAGAGGGTGACGTCGCGCGGGCCGAAAGTGTGTATGGCTGAGCCATTAGCAGCGACCAAAGAGGGGCCGCAAACGGCGTCCTGCCTGTCCTGCTCGGAGGCGGGTATGACGCTCAGTTGGGCGCCGGTGTCACAAAGGAAACGCCGCCCGGACGCTTTGTCCCGAATAAAAAGCAAGTTGCCTGAGTGGCCGGCGCTCATGGCTGGGAATGAACGCCGGCCCGGCCGTTTCCCGACTTGCCGAAAGTGCAACGGTCGGCGTCGGCGTGCAACGGTCGGCGGTCGGCAACGGGCCGACGGTCGGCACGTCCGAGCCTTGTGTCCGAACCTGGCGTGGTAATAACACCACGCCTGGTCAGGTGGAGGCCCTGGCCGTCGTGTCATAAGCGGTCGGCGCGGCGTGGCGGCCGCCAGTTGCACCGGCAGTTCGGCCTCCAACCGCGCAGGGCGCTCGGGCATCGTGGGCGTCGCCTCGGACGGCGGCAGGCTCCAGGTAGCCGCGCCGATGTGTTGGCCCGCCGAGGAGATCTTATCGGCTTCCCTGGCGAGGGCGCGGGGATCGGTGATCGACGTGCCAGCCAGGGCGAGGCGTACCGGGTGAGGCAGCTGGCGAAGGAACAGCTCGCGGAACAGAAAATCCGGAGAGTGCTCACTGAGCAACAAGAGCATATAGTCCATGCGCTCGGACGGGCGCGTGTCGCCGAGCTCGGGCAGGTCGAGCAGGCGCCGTGCGCGTGCCGCCGGTGAGAGGGTGAAAGCATCGAGGAGGAGCGTCTTCAGCGCGTCATACTTGTCGGCAGCCGGCGGGTGCTCGAGGAGGCTCAGGGCGCGGGCCGCGGTGGCGGAACCGAGCGCTGCCACGACGTGGTGGAAGCGGGTGTCGTCCGCGGTGATGCCTCGCAGGGCGAACTGGGAGTCCGCCTGGGCAAACCAAACAGCCACGTGAGCCTCCCAGAAGGTAGGCAGTTTAAGAGTCACTGCCGTGTCCATGTCGGTAGGTCACCAGTGAAGGAGCTGCGCTCCAACGCGAGTCGAAAGAATTGACGTGACCAAAGACGGAATTCGTCCGAGTTGCTTCATTGAAACAAAACAGCTCAGGTATTCTCACAAGCCCGTTTATCGGGCAGCAATATATATACACATTTATGCCGGGGCGTTTGAAAACCGAGACCGGGCATGCCCGGGTGTCAAGGGCGAGTCCTGGAAAGGCGAGTCTGGACATGCCCGGGCGTCCTGGACGCGGCCTGGCAAGTCGAGGCTGGGCGTGCCCGAGCGCTCTGGGCGAGCCCTGGAAAGGCGAGAGCGGGCATGCCCGGACGCTCTGGGCGAGCCCTGGAAAGGCGAGAGCGGGCAGGCCCGGGAAAGACGAGACCAGGCGTGCCCGGGAGGTTCGGGCGTGCCCGGGAACAGCGAGTCCGGGCATGCCCAGGAGAGGCGCGTCTGGGCCCGTCCGGACGAGCCTGGCATGGCGATCGCGCCCTGGCCGCGTCCTGGCAGGTGCAAGGCGATTGTGTACATTCAGCAGGAACCGCTACAATGGGACGATAATCGTGCTTTAGATTTTCCATCTAATGATAATGGAAATTGATTATCTTGATACCTGCTGCGCATGTGCAGTAGGTAAATCGAGCCTTGAACCCGGATATTGACGGTGCATTGGCTGATTTTAGCGTTTAGTGTGTTTAGTTTCTCTCAAAAGATATACCTGTATTAAATGAAGCTCGCTAAAATAAAGCAGGTGATATCACATACTAAAATACGCAACTTGGTGTCCGTCTCTCTGTCTGACGATTTTTGACCGTGATACATTCGGTCGTTACTTATCCAATCTCAACCAGACTTGACAGGAGGACTAAGGGTCACATGATGAAGGTTGTAGCCCAAGGGGGGTTTCTCCGCCTATGGGGATGCGTGTTGAGGTGTATATCCATGTTAACATAGCTTTATCGTGGCGTTTTTCCAAGGCCGCTTCTAATAACAAAAGCATAATATTGTTGCGGATATGGGATTTGCATCCATCCATATCCGCTTGTAAATATTCCCCTATTTCCTCAATACTTCCCAACTATCCCCAATCCCCCATTCCCTAGTCCCATTTTCTGTAAACAACACTCTGTAGACCCGACCTCCCCCTATTTCCCCCATTAAATGTCGTGCCCAGGTTCACCGCATCTCATGTAAGACAACTATAGGACATCTTGCTAGTTATTCTTAGTCTATGTCAGTTAAGGACTCGTTTCCATTAATTCTGACCCTTCGTTGCACCAGAATGTGATTGTATGGCACCGTTAGGAAGTTTAGGACCTCCCAATACCTCCCCGCAGCTCTTCCTCACGGTTCAGCAACAACAACAACAACAACAGCAACGGCGGCGGCGTGCACAGGGAGTGCGCGTCCTCACTCCGGCTTGGTTGGTAGGGGGTGTTGGGAGGGCACGAGGCCTTCCCAACGAGCCGCCATCGAACATGTGCTCGACGGGGTTACCAAATAGGGGCTCCCTGTCAGCTCCTCGTCAAGGGCGGAGCCCGGTAACCCCCGCACCCAATGGAAGCGGCGGACCGGTCCCATCTGGGGTGGAGCCAACCAGCCGAGGGCGTGTCACTCCCCGCTGAGCATGCGCAGGAAGAGGGAGGTGACGTCAGATGCGCGCTGAGCTTGGAGCAAGCAAGACGTACCCTCCGAGCGCTGTGAGGCCTCCCCGCATCTCTGGACTGGACCGTGCTTTATCCTGTCCCCGAGCCAAGGTGCACCTTGTGCTATCGACTACCTGTCCCTTCCTGCCATCAATCCCTGTGTAAGTCAGCCTTGTTCCGTTTGTCTGTGGTCTGTCTGGGATAAGATAAGACTGTAATTAAGTGCCTATCTCTTCTGTGTCTTTACCTCACTACCTTGTAATCTACCCCTTTTCTCCACCACTGTAATTATATCCTCCTCCGGAGGTCTTGAGAACTGTACCCCTTGCGTCGTTTCATCTATCCCAGTCGTTGTGTCCTTTCCATCATTGATTTAGCATAGCGCGATTTGGTCAACGTTTGGGTGGAATCGGGTGAGTTGGGGAAGAATCGGGGGAACTGTTAGGTCGCGGCAATACCACCGCTCGGTAAATAACATCCTAACCGCGTCCGTAACAATTGGTGTCGAGGAGTGAGATTCGAGGCCCGAACCAAATTTTTTTTTAAAACATCTAGGAAAAAATTTGGTCAAAATTATAAAGTACCGAAATTTGATTTTGTTTTACAAAAAAACCCGAATTTTGAAAGTCGCGCTATGGGAGATCAAGACGGCTGGGTTCCGGTAGAGGAGAGTGAGGCAGGGTCGATCCAGGACCAAATTGAGGGACATGAGGAGAGCGAAGCAGTGAGGGCGACAGGTTCGCAAAATGGCGTCCTCGCGCACGAGGTTACGGGCGCGCAAAATGGCGCCTCGCACATGGCTATGGCGACCGCGCCCACGACCGTAGCAGCGCCATTGGTGGATTTGAACCTTTTTTTTATACAAATGAAGGCCCTTATGGACAAGAATAGCGAAGAAATGGAAAGCAGAATGATGGGGGTAATGGGGAACCGGATGGATGCTCAGAGTGAGCAAATGAGGGCTGATAGTGAGCGATTGGGGGGCAGAATGGGGGGCAAAATGGGAGAAATGGGGGAACGGCTAGAAGCTAAATTAGAGGGGTTAGACAATGGGATAGAAGGGGTGAAACATGGGTTAACGGGGGTAGAAAACAGAATGGCCGCTCAAGAGAATCAAATAGAAGGGGTGAAACATGGGTTAGCGGGGGTAGAAAACAGAATGGAAGGCAAATTGAGGGACATGAGGGACCAAGCGGAAAGGGAAGTTTAAAAAATGGGGCAGCAGATAGAGGGGGTCAGAATGGGGGTAGAAACTAAATTGGATGCTCACAGGGAGGAAATGGAGCAGATGAGGGTGGCATCTGGGCAGGAGATGCAAGTGATGGGAGAAGAGATCAGAAGAGGTGTGAGTGAGGAGGTCGGAGGAGTGCGCGAGGAGGTGAGGCACTGTAAGGCGCGCATGGAGAAGGAGGTGAGAAAGGGGACTGTAAAATTGCAAGGTGGTATAGAGGAGTTGACGCTGGGAGTAGAACAGCTGACAGTGGGACAAAAGGAGTTGGGGGACCAGGTAAAGAAGAACACAGCGGTAATAGAGGGTTTTAAATCGACACAGAAGGAGATGAAAAAGGACGTAGGGGTAATTAAAAAAGAGTGTCAGACGGTACATGAGGACCTGACGAGGAAAATGAACAAGGTGGTAGAGGTGATGGAGGTTAAAGAGCGGGAGGTGCGGGAGCACATAGAAAAAAATAAGGTGGAGTTAGAGGAAGAACTTAAGGGGGCGCACGAGGAGATGAAGGAGGTGAAGCAAAAATTAGAAGAAGTGGCAGAAGGGGTGAGCGAAATTAAGAAGCGACGGAGAGAGGATAAGAAAGAGATAAAGGAGGAAGTAAAAGAATTGGTCCAAAGTCTGTGTTCGGATCGTGATGATGTGCTCATTAACCGGATGAGGGATTCGCAGGTGATGGAGGAGAAGCGAAGAGAAAGAGGACCCGGTGTAAGTGGTGACCAATATGGTCGTGCGTATGATGCGCCAGGTGATTTAATAAGCTTGGGGGTCGAGATGGACCCGGATGTTCGTGAGAGGCCAAGAGTGAGGTGTATGGCTGGTCTGGAGGGTATGGAACGAGGGTGCGAGCGAGAGGGTCCGGTGATGGGAGAGGTGCGAGGTGTGAGTGAGCAAGGTTGTCGTGGTATGGAATGGGTAGCGGGTTGCGGAAGTGTGACCCATGCATCGACACCAACAGGGGTAGTTTTTAGAGGGACAGGGGAGGCACGGGAGCCCCTTGGGGGTAATGTACTGTGGGGGCCCGGCCGGTTCGGCCCCGCGCTGACCCCGCAAGGGGCGACGCACGGGGTCCGGCAGGCGGGCAACGACTCGCATACGAGGTGGTCCCACAAGGTCCCACTCGCGCCGTATGACGGCAAGAGTGATCTACGCGCGTACCTGGCGCAGTTTGACTGTGTGTGTAAGGGCAACGGTTGGGGTGAGGACGAAGGTGGAGTACACCTGGTGGCCGCATTGCGCGGCGCGGCGGCGGAGGTGCTGACGGCATTACCACCGGGTGCTCTCACCCTGCCAGCCCTCCGCGACGCCCTAATTAATCGATTCGGCATTGAACAGCAGAGCGAGCTTGTTAAAGCTCAGCTCGCGCTGCGAAAACGCAAGCCCCAGGAAGCCATCGGGGAACTTGCCCATGACATTCGCCGCGCAGTGGGGATCGCACATACTAACATGGCAGCGGATTCCCAGGAAAGCCTGGCGCTGGACCATTTTATCCAGGCCCTCCCGGATATTGAGCTCCGGCAACAGCTCGCCATGTGGCGCCCGCAAACTCTGAGCCAGGCGGCTGACGCTGCAGCCCGTTGGGAAGCAGTGAGGCCCCTGGCCCGGGGGAGCGAGCGTCACGCAATGGTGGTCCGCCAGGTGGGACCCCCGATGGAGGGCGGACCCCTTAGGGGGCCCGCCCCCGACGTGAGTCCTGACCTGGCGGGCATGGTCTGGAGGCTGGTGGACCAGCGCCTGGCGGGACCTCGACCATGGCAGGCGGCCCCGGAGGTGGCCCGCGGTGGACCACGAGCGGGTAATCCAATTCGGACCTTCAGGGGGGGAAATTTGGAATTCCGGAGACAAGCACCTTATCAGGTGAGGTGCTATACTTGCAACCGTCTGGGTCACCTGGCGCGGCACTGTCGAGCCACGCGCCGGGATGATCCCCGGCGGTTGAGGTCCTCAACTCCGCCCAGGGGGGAGCGGGTTAGCCGACCCCAGACACCCCCCCGCCAGACCCCGGGAAACTAGAAAGCCTTACACCGGCGAGCAGGCGCCCCCGTGGATTGCCTCGGCTTTAGATGCCGAGGCGGGACCCAGTGCCTCTGAATAAGGGGGGCTTATTAGTGCCAGAGGACTGGGGGATTGATGAGCGATGGGCCCGGTGGGTAAGGGTGGCATCCCTGCCACCCTTCCCATGAGGGGGCAGATGCGCTATAGATTATGGGGTGTATGGCAGTGAAAACTAGCCCGGGTGGGTTAGGATATTGTGTGTAGGGATCTAGCGAAGATGACATTAGGTAACGTTAAGGTTAGTTAGTGACAAGGATACCTGTAGAGGGGACGCAGGTAGATTAGAGTGGATGATAATGACGAGGGAGCGCAATAGTTTAAAGGGACGACTGGGAAGCGCAAGTTTCAGAGGGGAGTAGTTAGATGAGATGATGCTGTGTGAGAACTGGACAGGTGTGTGGAGCAGTGTATGAGTAGTGAGTGTTGTGGATCAGCGCGAATGCGCTTGGGGGAGAGAAGGGTGCAGGCGGCACAAAGTATGAGAGCACAGGTGTGCAAGTACAGGTGTGTGGAATACATGGAGTATTGGAATGAGTGGTGTGGAGAGAGTTGGAGTAAGTGGTACAGAGTGGTGTGCATGGTGCGAAGGTGTGGATGGGGGAAGAGTGGACCCCTTTCACGAGTACCCGGGGCGGGTAGTGTAAGTGTTAGGTAGAGGGTATAGGTAAATTGTGGTTGGATATTGGCATCTGTGGTGCGGGTGGAAGAATGGTATTTGGATGGGTGCATTAGTGTTGTGGAAATGGCTGGGCGTGTAGCCTGTTAGTGTGTGTAGTTGGTTTGGGCACTCCACCACTGTGAGGATGTCGGCCAGGTGAGGCCGCAGGTGGGCTCTGGGAGCCGGTAGTTGTGGATGGGGCCCGAGGATCCGGAGGACGGACCCGAGTAGCCCAGTCCCAGAGGGCACCGAGTGGGGTGACAGAGCCAGGAAGGGCCTTCCCCAGCTAGATAGGTTAGGGTGAGGAGCAGGTAAGCTCGGGTGGCAACTGCAGTGGTGGAGGTGTGCAGGTGGGTAGACCTGCTGGGAGAGCTACACGTCACAGCCCAGAAATTGTGCAAGGGCACCGAGTGATGAATCGGGGGAGTGAGACCCCAAATTGAGAAGCACCACAGTTTGGTCAATGGGAATTGGTTTTTAGAACCCATAGTGTAAGTGGGCCAATGGTTTGGCAGGAGAAAGACCCCGGGTAATGTAAAGTTGCTAAAGTCATTTAGGAAATAGTTAGGATTGATGAACCTGTCGCACCATATGCAGCCACTTACGTGAGGTGGTGATGATGACTCCACACCTGTGTTCCTTTGTTCTGTGTTGCAGGAAAGGAGAATTGCTGTGTGGATTTGTGAGACGCATCACGACGTGGATGAGACATTGGGGTGATTCCATCTCTCCCTCCTTAGGAGGGACTGATGATGAATTGGTGATGGCAAATTTTGATGTTGAGTTGGAGATGGCAAATTTTGATGAGAGTTGGAAATGGCAAATTTGATTGGTTAGGAGGGAGAGAAGACGAATTTGGTTTATGGGAGGAACGGGGAAGACAGTAGGGACGTTTGTTGATGTGTAAAGTAGATGTTTATGGGTAGTGTTGTGTTTTGTGGATACAGTAAGGGGTAAGGGAGGGGCAATGTAGGTTACCTGGTGGGGGGGGGGGGCGTACGGTAGGAACGTACCTGTCTCACCTGGTTCCCATGTGCCCCCAGTGTGCATTACCTTGAATTGCGTGCACTTTGGCGCCCTTACCACCTTACTCACTTGTCTTCTTTTGTCTCCCACCTCCGAGGATCTGGCTTTGGGGCAGAGAGAGAGGAGAGAGAGGTGCTGGCTCCGCAGTTGTGGGCCTGTACTTCCGCTGCTTGCTGCCTGGATCGATACACCATATGGACCGAAATTTTTGTGGCCGCCCACAATGGACCGCAGTTCTTTTGCGGTCAAACACCACCCGTGGATGGACCTCTGGGTCAACGTGGCACCTATGCCATACAGGTGAACCACTTTTAGTTGGCCCCATGACGGCCACAATTAAGAAATGGACGCGGTTGGCGCCTTTCTTTATTTATAAAGAAGCCAGAAGGCCAAGTGCACTCCAAGAAGGCAAGACCAGCGGCAGAACATCCGCCGGCTGCGACACCACCGGTGACCATGGACACTTAATTGTGCATTTTTATGAACACTTTCTTGGTGCACCGGATGGTGCTGACTGTGCGTAATGGGGTGGTGCTTTTGGTGCTTGGACGGGGTGCTCTGCACATTATTAAAGGCCGTAGGGCCACAGGGCACTCGTGGGTTGGTGTATCGATGCTGGCATGCGTGCTCTCCCTATGCATAACATCTGCATGTGTTCCTCAAAGAACAGGTCCTGGATCGTAGTGTAAATATCAGTGTAGTCTTGTATAAATGATGCTCCCTACCGGCTGTATGTTTAGTTTGAGGATGCTTTCCGCGATTCGGTTATCCTGTGGGTGTGTTTCTGTTAGGAGAAGGGTGCAACGTCGCAGGGGGACATATTTACTCATTTGTGAACATCTGTAAAACTGTCGCACTCAGGGTTGAGTTAATAGTAGAGGGAACTACATCTGAGTGCCACACTAAAGTAGGTAAAAATTTATCGGGTCAGGACACCCCGAGGTAGAGAAGGGTGCAATGTTGCGGATATGGGATTTGCATCCATCCATATCCGCTTGTAAATATTCCCCTATTTCCTCAATACTTCCCAACTATCCCCAATCCCCCATTCCCTAGTCCCATTTTCTGTAAACAACACTCTGTAGACCCGACCTCCCCCTATTTCCCCCATTAAATGTCGTGCCCAGGTTCACCGCATCTCATGTAAGACAACTATAGGACATCTTGCTAGTTATTCTTAGTCTATGTCAGTTAAGGACTCGTTTCCATTAATTCTGACCCTTCGTTGCACCAGAATGTGATTGTATGGCACCGTTAGGAAGTTTAGGACCTCCCAATACCTCCCCGCAGCTCTTCCTCACGGTTCAGCAACAACAACAAGAACAACAGCAACGGCGGCGGCGTGCACAGGGAGTGCGCGTCCTCACTCCGGCTTGGTTGGTAGGGGGTGTTCGGAGGGCACGAGGCCTTCCCAACGAGCCGCCATCGAACATGTGCTCGACGGGGTTACCAAATAGGGGCTCCCTGTCAGCTCCTCATCAAGGGCGGAGCCCGGTAACCCCCGCACCCAATGGAAGCGGCGGACCGGTCCCATCTGGGGCGGAGCCAACCAGCCGAGGGCGTGTCACTCCCCGCTGAGCATGCGCAGGAAGAGGGAGGTGACGTCAGATGCGCGCTGAGCTTGGAGCAAGCAAGACATACCCTCCGAGCGCTGTGAGGCCTCCCCGCATCTCTGACTGGACCGTGCTTTATCCTGTCCCCGAGCCAAGGTGCACCTTGTGCTATCGACTACCTGTCCCTTCCTGCCATCAATCCCTGTGTAAGTCAGCCTTGTTCCGTTTGTCTGTGGTCTGTCTGGGATAAGATAAGACTGTAATTAAGTGCCTATCTCTTCTGTGTCTTTACCTCACTACCTTGTAATCTACCCCTTTTCTCCACCACTGTAATTATATCCTCCTCCGGAGGTCTTGAGAACTGTACCCCTTGCGTCGTTTCATCTATCCCAGTCGTTGTGTCCTTTCCATCATTGATTTAGCATAGCGCGATTTGGTCAACGTTTGGGTGGAATCGGGTGAGTTGGGGAAGAATCGGGGGAACTGTTAGGTCGCGGCAATACCACCGCTCGGTAAATAACATCCTAACCGCGTCCGTAACAATATTATTGTTACTACAAAACATTATTAATACTGTTGCAGTTTTGTAAATATTAATACTGTTTTGCCCTCCCCCCCCCCCCCCCATAGTTAGTTACACCACAACATGTAGCCTCGCGTAGTTAGTTATTTCTTATTAAATGTGAAGTATCGTCTCCTTCCCAGTGTTAGTATGCGTTGAGGCAGGCAGGGTAATGGTAGGCCTCATTGCAGCCTAAAGTGCCTCGTCATGGGCCTAGGCCAGGCCTTGCAGGCCCGAGGGAGGAGCTGGAGGGCATGGCCGGTGAGCAGCGAGCAGCCAATGGGAGCTGAAGGGAGTGGCCAAGGGTGACCAATAAGGGGCTGTCATGACACGTGACCCCAGGCGGCCAACGGAGGCCCATGGAACATTCGAGTGGGGTGTCGGGGGGCTATAAAACCCGGCCCGGACCCCCCGATCTCTCTCTTGCAGATGCTGGCTGACGCTCTCTTGCAGGCGCTCCGATCTCTCTTTGCCTCGCTGATCCTGAGATACGCTGCTCTTCTTGTCATGTTCCTGCTACGTGCACGTCCTTGATCAACACCCCTACCGCGAACATCTCCGGCTGTGGTGCCCCAGGTTGGAGCGATCCTTGGGGGTTTCCATCCAACGAGCCCGTCCAGGCAGACTGCACGAAGCGGCCGCGCTTTGTGTGCATTACCCTCTTCCTTCCCTTCCCCGAACGAATCTGAGGGCCCTTGTCTGGGAACATAGGTAAGGCCGCTAAGATTCTTCGCTGTGTCCCTTTTTCTGTGAATACTATACATTGTAAATAAATCCTGTGGTGGTTTCCAACCTGGCCGTCATCGTCCTTTCAACATTCGCCTAGCATTGCTCGAATTAAAACCGCTCGATCTGGTTCAATAGTGTTAACGGCATGAGTTACGCGACGCACAACCGCTCGGGCGTCCAGTACCAGCGTGACTCGTGCGAGGTTCAGTCCCCGTTCTCACAGCTGCGTGTGTCGAAGGTACTCGGGTCGTGACCGTTAACCCTTCCACGCGTAGCTGCGGGCTCAGCGGCTGGAATTGCTTAGCAATCCGTCCACCACGAGTGTAGTGTGGGTGGCGGCCTCGTGGACTCGGAGTTTGAGGGGGAGTAGGGCTTAACCCCCCCCCCCCGCACCCCCCTTAGTACGTCGACGGACCCGAGATCCGCAACAATACTAATAATATCTCCCCCTCCTGAATGAGGTGTTTCCTCCTTGAACAAATGCCATGTCAACGTATATAAATACCTAATCGTGCCATTTTGGTGGGGGCACCCCCGACCAGACGGAAAAAATATTATAAACCACAAACACGTATGATTACCTGTTGAAACAGTCACTACTGTATTTTAACAGGAAACTGAAAGGGAGGAAACACGGGGTGTGTTCAGATACCAAGCAGCTAGCTCACGCTTGCCAAGCCAGCCGTTCCTTATCAACGGTTTTGAATGGAGTGCTTGTTCGAATGCTTGAACCACTTGGTGAGTGCTTCACAAGAACCTTGGCAAATAAACACACTCCTGACGTTGTTGAGGCCCGACCGTAGATCTACTGTAATCTATATACCCCCAAAGAGGAATGACCCTTTCTGCTGTCCCCGTGGGTAACAGGTGTACAAGTAATATGAAATGCATATTCTCCAAGATGCAATTTAAATGGTATAGCATTAAGCGATAAATGTCAAAACAAACAGTCAACTACTCAAGGAACCAAAAGTGCTTCTGATGTCGAAACTCGATCCATTTGAGTTTGCTTTGCATCTGCACGAAGTTAAGCACTCAAGGCAACATCATGTCAAAGATCAAGAAGATGAGCATCCTCGGTGTGCGGAGTTTTGGCACCGAGTACAAGGACAAGCGGGTCATCTCGGTCTTCTCTCTTTTCACTGTTCTCTTTGGACCAAATGGAGCGGAAAACACGGTGTGTACATTTCATTTATTTATTTGTTTATACAATTTTTGTCACAATATGGGATTGCTTGGCATTTATTTTATTTGCGAAGTTCCACATCAAAGCATTATTTTAAATGTTCTTCACAATTAATGTCCTAATTAGCAAGCAGCTTGCTTGGTGTGTTCCGATAGCAAGCAGCTTGCTTGGATGTGTTCCGATAGCAAGCAGCTTGCTTGGTGTGTTCCGATAGCAAGCAGCTTGCTTGGTGTGTTACGATAGCAAGCAGCTTGCTTGGTGTGTTCCGATGGTAAGCAGCTTGCTTGGTGTGTTCCGATGGTAAACAGCTTGCTTGGTGTGTTTCGATAGCAAGCAGCTTGCTTGGTGTGTTCCGATAGCAAGCAGCTTGCTTGGTGTGCTCCGATAGCAAGCAGCTTGCTTGGTGTGTTCCGATAGCAAGCAGCTTGCTTGGTGTGTTCCGATAGCAAGCAGCTTCCCAGTTCCACAAAAAAGCTCACGTACGAACTGATGATCCTATTGAGCATGAGCATAGAAAACAAAGCATTGCGACCGGATATAGCACTGAGGTACAAAAAAATTAAAAAGTCATTGTTAATTGAGGTGGCAACTCCCAGTGATTTTGGCCTAAACAACACAGTAATGAAAACAAGTACAAAAAGTTTTAATTAAAACAAAAGCCGCGTCGATGTTACACAATGCCTAGATGCAGCTGTGCCTATAACGTCGATGTTATAGGCACAGGACATTCCTATTGATTCGATTACTTGATGTTATTTTTGTGCAAAGTGAAAATATATCTCGGCAATTCCCCGTGTGTGGCGACGAATTTTTAATATATCTCGGCATTTTCCCGTCTGTTATTTCAGGCGGTGTATGACTGACCATGCCGCGATTTAAAAAATATATATCTCGGCAATTTCCCGTGTGTGGCGACACGTGAACGAAGCTATGCTCCTCTCTCCACATTATTGTGACGACGTATAAATTAAATATTTCATCGTGACGATTGTCATCAAATGGACGAATTTTTAATATATCTCGGCATTTTCCCGTGTGTGGCGACGAATTTTTAATATATCTCGGCATTTTCCCGTCTGTTATTTCAGGCGGTGTATGACTGACCATGCCGCGATTTAAACAAAATATATATATCTCGGCATTTTCCCGTCTGTTATTTCAGGCGGTGTATGACTGACCATGCCGCGATTTTAAAAAAACAAACAATATATCTCGGCATTTTCCCATCTGTTATTTCGGGTGGTGTATGACTGACCATGCCGCGATTAAAAAAAAAAAAATCTCAATGGACTTGAAGTTACAGGCCTTTGAGAATTCATTTCGTTCTATAAAGGGCAACTTTCATCGGATTTTCTTCACGTTTTTTTTCAACCGAGTCTAAAACTATGTTAGCGACTGTGAAAAATGAAATGATATATCGAATTTGATTTGAAAGAAAACTGTGTGAGAGAGCAAGACACCACGGGCCTACAAAACAGGCCTCAAAGCTATGCGAGTTAATAAAATGGTGGATATTTGTTTATATGAAGCCTCTCCCACAATGGGTGGAGCTATGGTTCCCAGAATGGGTGGAGCTTTGAGGTTTTGTCTTCTCTGCAAGAACAACAAGAACAAGAAGAACAAGAACAAGAACAAGAACAACAGCAAAGGGCACTCTATGAGCAGCGTTTGCGACGCGGCTAATAATAACCAAATACCAAGACCTTGGAAGATGAAGATGAAGTGAAAATGTTAAGATCTTAGAAGCTGAAGAGCACCAAAATTGTGTCAGTTATAATTGGAGCAATAGAAATGATAAAGAAGAACCTTACAACAATCTTAAAAACCATCCCTGGGAATATTTGGACAAACGAACTGCAGGTGGAGGCTGTCCGGGTATGAGTGACTATCCTCAAGAGAATCCTCGGAACAAAACTTTCAGAACAGGAAAACTTCACAGATTGGTCCATGAATTATGATCCCTTACTTTGAGACCTGGAGGCTCCGTTCTACCTTCTGAAACCCGCATATGGAGATAACAACCAATGATACACACACACACACACACACACACACACACACACACACACACACACACACACACACACCTGCACACTCGTGTTTGTTCGCTGATTTGGGATTCATGGAGCATGTCAATTACATGTACACTTTGGGGCCAATTGCACCCCTAACGTCAGATTTTGACTTTGACACCATCAAGAGTGATATTGGGATGATCTGCAATGGACCAATGAAGAAATTTTTGCCAGTCTTGTAGATAAATAGCAAAAGTACAACTCCCTTGGGAGAGTAGAATGGTACTGGTCAGTCGAGAGCAAACCTACACCAGGATGAAGTTTACATTTTGTATCCCACTGATAGGCCAGAGCTGCATCCGAACCTTAACCAAAATCGAATCGGCTTGTTCTTGTCACCTGACCGACTCATCCACCAAGTTTTGTGATAATCTGTCAACTTTTTGAAATATAGTGTGAAATATTTTTGGCCCCATTACTGAAATGGTGAAAAATCACTTGAAATAATAAAATTAATTCTCGGAACCGGATCTCTCCTAATCCGGACCCGGATCTTCATCAAAATCTAAACAATTAGTTATTTTAACAAATCCAACCTCAGCACCAAGGAAGGGGGGAGAGGGGTGAAGGCTAAACCTGGGATCGCAGCATGGAGAAATCAACTCGATGGTTGAGAAATCCTTTGCATTGAGAAATCCGATTAAAACATTTTTGGCTGGTATAACACTTCACTTATGATGTCATCATTATCATGCCTTTGTGCCCCATTGGGAGTACTTCTGATAATGTGCCAAGTTTTAAATTTTTCCATTCAGCGGTTTCGGAGAAATAATATTTTAATTATTTGTGTTTAATCCAAGATCGCTGCCATACCACGTGACCTATGACATCACAATTATCATAAAAACATTCTGCATAGGCGTCACTCCTACCCTGAAAGTTTTGTCTCAATCAGCCATGTGGTTGCTGAGAAAAGCAAGGTTTAGCCCGTACGGACGGACGGACGGACAACTTGAAAACAATGCCTCTGGCCACCTTCGGGGGGTGGAGGCATAAATAATTTTTATTTTTCATAATTCGTAATTCGAGTATGTAGATTCCAAAAATCCAATGTTCCCGCTTATTGAGTTGCACATTAATTTTCTATGACGTCATCAAATTTGCATATGGCCATTCAATATGTAGAATCAATATTGGGTGTTTAATGCCAAATTTTGACATGGGAGGCATCAACTTTACATAATCCAAGCATGAGGAATACAATAATTCAATGTTCCAATTGATTGTGATGCACATTAATTAGTTATGGCGTCATCAAATTTGAATATAATAAAATTATCTGCTAAAATTAATCTTAAACATTTTGGAGTGAGGCGAACCAAGGGAATATGAAAATATATATATAATTCGACAATGCAGAATACAAAAGTGGAATGATCCCGGTAATTACGATAGATGTTAATTATTTATGACATAATAAGATTTGCATCAAACTTATTTTTCATGACATTTCTGCATGAAATTGAACACTTATGGCGGCAAATACACAGACATAGTGTGTAATTGCAACATTGTAAATGCAAAGATACCATGCTGCGATTCAAATCATCACGATGTCATCACCACAAATTGTTGTACGTCATCATTCTACATTTTCAACAGGTGAATGTCGAATAAGGCACAAAAATGTATCACAACGTTAACAAGAAAGAGCAATCAGAGATTGCAGACCCTCGCCAGGACAAGTTATTAATGTTTTTTTGTTTTTTTGGATACAACATTGAGGCTCGTGTAAGAACGAACATTAATCACAAAAAGACAAACTGACACATAACACATAAGATAAAGGGAGTGGGAGACAAGATGGGGAGAGAGAGGGAAGCACACAAACACAACAGTAGACAACAGGGACATCGGGAGATCTGTGGGAGGGAGAGGGCTTGGGGGGGAGGAGGCACGGGAAGGGGAATAAAACACATGGACATGGCTGGGACTTCCAGGAAAGAAGTTGGAATTTCAAAAAAGTGCATCTGGGATGAAAAAAGTGATCTGGTTTTTAAGGCTTTTGTGTTAAAACAAATATGTCGGCCGAACCACATGACCTATGACATGATGAAAAAAAATTCTCCATCAATTTATTCCTAGATGACGCTCAAGAAATTTCATCTTGATCGGATGAAGTTTTGTACTTGTCAAATTATGACGTCATAATGGAGGAACCTATGACATCATCATTAACATATGCCAGAAAATGAGTCAAATCAATCCTCATCGCTGGATTCGTCTCCAGAATCATTGTCATCATCACTGGCCATGTGGTCTTGACTATCGCAGCGATCGCTGCGCCCGCAAAGGTCAGTGCAAAGGAGGCCAGGTCTGACACAGGAACAGGTATGTGTGTTAGCATTTACTCCGGTAGCATTTACAATGCACGTTCTGGAGTACACTCGGAGGGTCTGGAGCGTCGCACATCCAGTGTATGGTGAGGCATCATTGTCCATCTTCCATCCATGACTTGCTGGACTTGGGGCACCGATTGAGGTGTCAAGACATGGACGATAAATCGCACACTGATAAGTGGCTCATAAGGTGTGTTGTCTTGGGCAATCTCTGTATGGTGGGAGAGCTTCATCGATTTGACATTTCATCGTGAACAGATTGTAACGAGCTTCGTTTGCATCACGGCATTATGGCTGATTGTGGAGATTGCAAACAAACTTTTCCAAACCAGAGAAAATGTCATCACATGGAATCCAGTCAACGCCAAGCTGCCTGAATATTTGTACGGCTGCCGGAGACTTCAACAGGAGACGCAATGCCCTTGGTTTTCCCTGTCCTTTGAAGGTCACACCTGGTGAAGGCATCCAGTCCGTGAATGGGTGATATCATTTGCTTACCTCGCATAACATTTCCGATGGTATCCGAGATCAGGTTTCTGAGTGGAATCCTTGATTGTAGCAGGGAATTCCATGGCAATGTTTCGCTCTTCGCCATCTAGATTTTTCCATCTTTTAACACACTGACAAATTTATTGGAAACTGACATCAGGAATCGGTATAATAGGGCCATTTTCAGCTGGCTCAATATACAAACACCCCGTGGGGGCCGCCATATCGGAACGAGGAAGCAGGAGGCGGGTGTCGGCCAATGCATGGACACCGTTGATTGGCTGCTCGCCGCGGTCACATGGCATCTCAGCAAAAATTTTCGGCGGTTGTTCTCTCATTAATGTGCAAATAGAAACGCGGGAACATTGGTGATTCCTAATGTCAACATCATAAAGTACATCTGGTGTGAAAAGTGAACCACTTGTTGTGCACCCATGACATCACGCAAATCGGTGGAAGTAGCTCATTTGCATAATGGAAGTCAAAATAGTCCACTTTCAAAACACGATTATCAGCCTTATTATTCTCTATTTAAAAAAATATTTTTGTGCTCATGGGTAAGGGATTATCATCCTCTAAAACATATATCTTCAAAAAGTCACGAAGAAGAAGAACCCACCTCGATGTAAATTAAGTTAGGCCGACTGTCCGGGTAAGAGCGTTTATGTGTCTCCACACGGAGGAGTGGAGTTGTGTTATTTAGGTAGGGCTTGTGGGTAATAATTCCCCTGTGTGTAAAGGCCTCTTGTGATTTTGCCCTTCGTTTTTATAATCATCAAAAAGCCATGCTATGAATGCTCCATTCACCCACAACACTGGCAGTGCTAGCAAAAACTCCACAGCTGCCCGATAGGACTAAACTCTGCCCCTCCGACAACTGACGTCACACGAACCTTCTCGATGAAGGACTAGGCTCCGCCTCGATGACGTGTGTAAAAGGAAACCACACCCCACGCTTTTTGAGTGGTTGAGGAATGATGGGAGGATTCAATCGTGCTCGGCGATTGGTGATGTGACGTCAGGCAGCTCGGGCTGAAGAGGATAAGGAGGAAGAATCCACCTGAATCGCTCTTTTTTTGTTATGGTTTTGGCCAGGTGGTCTCTCTTGCCTTGTTGCTTGCTCTTCGTCTCGTCTTGCCTGGTCGCCGACGAAGGAGGACGCGATTGTGCTGCGCTTCGAGCGGGGTGTGCCTATGAGACGGTCGGCGTTTGGTGCAGCCGAACGAGAAGGACCAAAGGAGGAGCTCTTGCCCGTTTGCCACACACCGGCGGATGGCTGTGGATGCGACTTCGCGCCAACGCACGTTTTCCCGCGCAGGGACGCGGGACCTGTGAACCACACCAAACCCTCGTTGAGACCGGAGCTAAGTGGCTGCACAACACTGAACATTTTTTTTCGTTATTTTTCCCTTGTTCGTGTCTTTGAGTCTGTGTGGATGGACCCTCATTTAGAACTTTTAGTTTACCTCACCTTCCCTGTTACTTTGCATTATTTAAATAAACTCCGTATTGATTGCATTTCTTTGTTGTGCCTGTCTTGTTCGTTTATTAATTTGTGGGGTGAGGAATAAACCCCCGTCGCGGCCACCCGTTCATGTAAGGCCTCGGGTCCTCCCCTGCTTGCGCCAAAGAGATAATCCCGCCAGGTTCGGCTTATACGCCTCGGAGTAAAGCTCATTTTGGCCATCCGTCACCCTGAGGTGCTCACTACAGGGTCGACTCGACAATATAATTATATATATATACTTTTTTTTTTTTTTTTTGTGGAAATGGCTCCTCGTGTGTTATAGATGCTTAATATAACGTAGTGATTTCCATAAAGTGAATGTCTACATAATTCCATAAAACAATTCATTGTGATATTAGATATGCATCGCTTATGTAATAGTTTGATGCTGTCTTCCCATCTCTACGTCTGTTTCTAAAATTATCAAACCTTTTGACCCCATTTTACCGTTTTCACCTCCACCACCAAAGGTGGATGGAGGTTATGTTTTCACGCCTGGCTGTCAGTCTGTCTGTTTGTCTGTCTGTGAACAGGATATCTTAAAGTTGTGGACGGATTTGGAGGAAATTTTGTGGAGAGGTTGGCTGTGTGACAGAGACGAAATGATTAGATTTTGGTGAACATCCACATCTGCATCCAGATACTGTAATTTTTTTTGAAATATCTCTTCACCATTGAAATTGATAGGGCTAAAAACGATACATAGCACGATATCTCAAAAAGTTATCGACGGATTGGTACAAAACTTGGTGGACAGGTTGAGTGTGTGAAAAGGACGAATTGATTCGATTTTGGTGAAGATCCAAATCCAGATCTGCATATAATAATTTTTAATTTTGATGTACAAGTGATTCTCTACGATAAATACAATGATCATTTAAATATCATGTCATCTATCACTTTTTGCCCGATTTCTCAATGGTGAAGAATCACTAAAAATTAAATAATTATCGTATCCGAATCCATATTCAGATCTTAACCAAAATCGAATCGATTCGTTGTTGTCACACATCCAATGTATCTACCAAGTTTCGTCCAAATCCATCCACAACTTTTTGAGATATCCTGCTATATATCGTTTTGGCCCTATCTTCCAATGGTGAAGAATCACTTTAAAACTTCTACTAGCCGGATCCGACTCCGGATCTTCACCAAAATCGAATCATTTCATCCTTGTCACACACCCAACTGCTCCACAAAATTTTGTCCAAATCCATTCACAACTTTTTGAGATATCTTGTTCACAAACAAACAGGGGTGAAAACATAACCTCCAGCCACCTTTGGTGGCGCAGGTAAAAATCTGTTCCATTCAATGGCTTATCACCGTCCATGTTTTTCTTTTTATATATATATATATATATAAAGTCACATTTAAGTGCTGCTTTGGGGTCAGGGGTCATTTAGAAGCAAGCCACAGACATGCAGTATAGATCCTACATCATTTTTATGTTCAAGACCGTTGACAATGTTCCTAAGGCTCTGATTGGATCACACCTACGACTGCTCTAGTCCAGTACACTCCAAGATGTTCAATTGCAGGAACCACAGACATATGATTCATGATCTGCCGGGAACAGTTGGCAAGTCTCGACTTGATCAGCCTTTGGGTTGAGCATGTCAGCTGGTGATTGAAAACCGTGATGCTCTTCGCTCCGACAACTGGCATTTATGAAGACATTTTGTGTGGTTACAGTTTATTTGTCAAAGATAAAGCGCCCTCAAGAGACCATATCCCACATGTTATTCAGACACCAGACATTACTTCATTCCAACCTACATCCTCTTCGCTACAAGATCCCCCATGTAGCTACTCGTAAGTGTGCGCATACCAAGCACAAGGCTTGTGATTCATCTCGGAAAAGTTCTCCCATGGAGATAAAAAGGAAAGAGAGTATCGATAAAATAGTAATACACAAAAAGAGGTAAATATAATGAATAGGAGCAAGTGTAGGATCATCCATTCCGGGTAATATTCATTACGCGGATAATGAGTGTAACGCATGATGACAAAATTACCTCTTAAGAAATACTGTCATAGGTAATGCATTCCAGAAGCTTTTGATTAGTCTCATTTTAAACTTTTCTTCATAACCAGACGCTTTGGGGTTGATTATGGGAAATTTCTCATGAGAACAAGACGTGATATCATCGGGGTTTTCGAAATGTTTCTGGCATGCTAATCAGGGCACCATGCTGTCACTTTCAGTGCCGAACATCCACAGCGACACACAGGCCCGAATGTATCATCATCATCGTCATCATTAACCGATGGCACTAAACCACAATGACAACACCAGTTCAGCTTCCAGGTTTGTCGGTTTGCCCAGTGATTGAATGTTAATGGAAGTTTGTTCCAGTTTGCCCTTTGATAAGATGTGTGGGCCAGCGTCTAGGAAAAGCTTCAGCTGGCAAGGGGAAGGTTGAACAAACAAAAAGATTTGAGCATCCCCTGGTTTGAGCATCCCATTGGTATTCCTTATACTGACTGATTGAGCAAGCCGATGTTGGCCTAAATGTTAGACGGAGAACATCCGTAGACAAATCGGTTCGATCTGGCAGGGCACTGCCCTCAAATGATGAATCCAAAAAGCAAGTACTACACCTAATGCACAGAAAAACTATAACGGCACCTTGCAGAGAGCATACCTCCGCCAGGCTGAACAGTTTACGTTTTGTATCCCACTGATAGGCCAGATCTAGATTCCGACCTCAACCAAAATCGAATTGCTTGTTCTTGTCACCTAACCAACTCATCCGCCTTGTTTTGTTATAACTCTTCCACCTTGTTTTGTTATAACTCTTCCACAACCTTTTTTAATATCATGCTATACATCGTTTTGGCCCAATCACTCAATGGTTAAGAATCACTTCAAATTAATTTTTTTTATCGTATCCAGATCCGTATTCGGATCTTCAGCAACATCAAATCAATTCGTCCCTGTAACACACCCAACCTGTCCGCAATGTTGTCCAGTGCTTTACCAAAAAGCTCTAATTTGGTCTTATCTGTCCACAGGACATTCTCCCAGAAGGATTTTTGCTTGTTCAGGTGTGTTTTGGAAAACTCCAGTCGGGCTTTCTTATGTCTCTCTCAGCAGCAGTGGGGTCCTCCTGGGTCTCCTTTCATTGAGTTGGCGACGGATGGTGCGAGTTGAAACTGTCGTACCTTGTGTCTGAAGGTCAGCTTGAATTTGTTTGGCAGTTGATCGAGGTGCTTTCTCCACCATTTGAACAATCCTTCGCTGCAATCTTCGATCAAGTTTTCTCTTGCGGCCACGTCCAGGGAGGTTGGCTACAGCGCCATGGGCCTTAAACTTCCTGATAACATTGCGTACGGTGGACAAAGGAACGTCAAGTTCTCTGGAGATGGACTTGTAGCCTTGAGATTGTCCATGCTTGGCCTCAATCTTGTGTCTGACCTCCTCAAACAAGTCTCTGGTTTTCTTTCTTTTCTCCATGCACATTGCGGTACGCACAGGGACACAAAACAGCAGAATGACTCCTTTTCTCTGTTCAAACTGGTTGAATGAGTGATTTTTATATTGCAGGCACCTGCAACTCACCCCAGGTGAGTTCAATCCCAAAGTAAAAGAGAATCACCTGATTGATATCGAATTATTTCTGAAAACTTCTAAAAGGTGCCAATAATATTGTCTGGGCCATTTTATTATTTATGTGTGGAATCAGCTAAGATTTAGTCATTTTATCATCTTTTTTTTTGTTTTGTTCCACTGCAAACTAAAGAAATACAAATGTTGATACCAAAAGATTTTTTTATTTCAACAATTTTCTGAAATAAATGGTACATTATTTGAAAGATTTGCAAGGGTGCCAATATTTTTGGCCACGACTGTAGCTCAAAGGATGGCTTAGATATCGCCCGGACAAACGAGAGAACCTTCACCTTTGACCTTGACCTAGTTATCACACTCCCAGACAAACATACAAACATAGATAGACCGACATGTGACAAAAAATTTCAATTTTCATCATAAACAGAGAGGGGTGAAAACATAACCTCCATCCACCTTCTGTGGCGGAGATAAAAAAAATTGTGGAAGACATCAAATGTTATCGCCACTGTGACGTTTTTGTAATTCATCACAGAAGGTGTTCACGACCTTGGCAACCATGCTCAGCTCATTACATGGGATGCAACAGAAGTAAACATACAAACCATACACCCACTACATCATAGTCGCCCTTTGACCTTAACCCATGGAAAGTAGATGAGATAGATATTTACAGCCGAGTGTGATCTGTTAGAGCAAGCTCCTCGACAATATCAGTTCTTAATTCACTTGCAAAAAAACGCAAGAACACGGAGTGGTGCTAATGAGGATGGTCACGCCACACGGTCCCATCATCCTTCGTTAGTAGATGCACGCGGGTGGCACTGAGAAGCGATTAGTATGCAGCAGCCATGGCGGCATTGCTTTGATGCTAAGCTTGATTATACATTCCGTGAACTAGAGAGAGATCAGAAAGCTCTGGGTAGGATAACACGTGCATTTCCACTCACAAACCTTTGCTGGTCCATACAGCATTTGGTCAATGGTGATGCCAAAGCATCACTGCCCAGGAGACTTTCCCATCTTTATGAATGTTGTCTAACTCACTCTCTCTACCCCCTCCAGTATCATATTACAAACGAGCTTGAGCCAGGACAGTTACAACTCAAAACAATCTCAAAATTAGCTAGAACGGCACTCAGTAGAGCGCATACCCCCGCCTGGCTGAACAGTTTACGTTTTGTATCCCACTGATAGGTCGGATCTGGATCTGGATCTGAACCAAAATCGAATAGCTTGTTCTTTTCACTTACGCAACTCATCCGCCAAGTTTTGTCATAAGTCGTCCGCAACTATTTGAAATTTCATGCTTTTTTATCGTTTTGGCCCTACCAAACAATGGTGAAGAATCACTTAAAATATTTCTCAGATCCAGATCCGGATCCGGATCTTCACCAATATCTAATAATTTAGAACTTAGTCTTTGTGACATACCCAACCTCTCCACAAAAATTCGGCCTGAGCCATCCACAACTTTTTGAGATATTCTGTTCACAAACAGACAAACAAGAAAGGGCGTCAGGCGGTATATGATATGACGATATGATGAAATATGATGAAAATCAAGATATGAGCCTGACAGATATTATGAAAATCAAGAGAATCAATCATTATTGATTGATTTATTGTATAATTAAAAGAAATAAATAAAAATCGTAAAATAATTAATTTATTAATAAATTGGCTGACAGCATACCTAAACCACCACTGTTTCATCTGAATCTGTAACTTTTTGAAAATTATGTAATTAATTGAATAATTAAACAATTAATCAATTAGTTGATGAATCAATAAATCAAAAATGCCCTTTACAGCGAAATCACTTGGTCACTGTCATGACCAAATATCAGCTTCCCAGCTCAAAAGATGCCTGAGATGTTGCCAAGATGAGACAGGAAATAAAGAAATACTTAATAAATGGATAATAATTAAGTAATTAATCAATTAATTAATGAATAAAAAAATAAAATACCACTTTGGCCAAAGGACTTCTTCACTATTGTGCCCAACTTTCAGTTTCTTAGCTCAAAGGATGACAAATTAGCTCAAATAAACTTAGCTCAAACAAATTCAAGCCTGACAGATATGATGAAAATCGAGAGAAACAATAATTGATTGATCAATTGATTAATTGTGTAATTAAAATAAATAAATAATAATTGTACAATAATTAATTTCGTAATCAATTGGCTAATAGCATACCTAAACCATAACTCTGCATCTGAATCTGCAACTTTTTGAAAACGAATAAAGTAGTTAATTGAAAAATTAAATAAGTAATCCATTAATTGATTAATGAATAAATCAAAAACACCCTTTATAGCCAAATCACTTGTTCACTATTGTGCCCAAATTTCAGCTTCCCAGCTCAAAGGATGGCTGAGATATTGCTCGGACAAACGAGAGAACCTTGACCTTTGACCTTGACTTTTGACTTATACAGTCAAAAAACATTGACGGCCTCACTTTGGCCTTCGGAATCATCTGCTAAAGTTTTACGAAGAAAGCTGAAAGCCTTCACAAATTATTGCACTCAGACAAACAAACAAACAAGAAGACGTCATGCAGAGCATGATACATGCAAAATCTGCACCACCCCACCCCAAAAAAAGTTTCCATTGATACAACAAATTGTCCATTTCATCAAGATGAAAATTGACAATCTCAATCAAAGCTCGGGTTAATAGGATGAAAAGTGACGATTTTTCAAATGAAAATTGATGATTTTAGAAGTTTCACCTTGAGTTGACCTTTGACCTTTTGACCTCAAAATTAGTTGGTTTCCCTATTTACTGACTCAATGTGCAAATGCTGTTCAATTGTCAATTCAATCGGATGAAAATTGACGGCTTTTCAGATGAATATTGATGATTTTAGAAGTTTCACCTTGGGTTGACCTTTGACCTTTTGACCTCAAAAATAGTTGGTTTCCCAATTCAGTGAGGCAATATACAAATGCTGTTCAATTTTCAAGTCATTCGGATGAAAATTGACAGTTTTTCAGATGAAATTTGATGATTTTGGGGAGGAGGAGGGGGAGTACACATCTGTGGGTTTTGAATGGGGAGGGAGAGGAATAGGGCAAGAGTGAAGGTGTGTCTGTGTGTGTGTATGTTTGTGTATGTGTGTGTGGTGTGTGTGCGTTCGCATGATAATGTAAAGCGCCATGAGGGTCGTTTACTCTGCTTGATGGGACTATATAAGACTCCTTTATTATTATTATTATTTTGGAAGTTCGACCTTGAGTTGACCTTTGACCTTTTGACCTCAAAATTAGTATGTTTCCCAATTTAGTGACTCGATATGCAAATGCTGTGCAATTTTCAAGTCAATCGGTAGAAAATTGAAAGCTTTTCAGATGAAAATTGATGATTTTGAAACTTTGACCTTGAGTTGACCTTTGACCTTTTCACCTCAAAAATAGTTCATTTCCCAATTTAGTGACTCAATGTACAAATGCTATTCAATTTTCAAGTCAATCGGATTTAAAATGGCGATTTTAGAAATTTGACCTCCAGATGACCTTTGACCTCAAAATCAATAGGCTCCTCAAATGGGACGACCTATACAACTTGGTGAAGTTTCGTGACGATCGGTTTAGAATTTTGACCTGTAGGCAAGTGACAAACAGACAGACAGACAAACAGACAGACAGACAAACAGACAGACAGACAAACAGACAGACAGACAGAACCAAAAACGCAACCGACCAATATACTTGAAAAATCTTCGATTTTGCAAGTAACAAAGACGTATAACAAACGTATAACGTATACCTCTCTACGTATACGTATAAAACGTATAACAAATGGAGCGGGAGACAAGATGGGGAGAGAGAGGGAAGCACACATGTACAACAGTAGAGAACAGGGACATCGGGAGATCTGTGGGAGGGAGAGGGCTTGGGGGGAGGAGGCATGGGAAGGGTGGGGGGTGGGAGAGGTATAAAACGCATGAACACTGCTGGGATTTTTTTTTTTTTTTGTATACAAGATCGAGGCTCGTGTAAGAGCTAACATTAATCACAAAAAAAAAACGGACACATAAAACATATGATAAATGGAGCGGAAGACGAGATGGGGAGAAAGGGGGAAGCACACAAGTACAAGAGTAGAGAACAGGGACATCGGGAGATCTGTGGGAGGGAGAGGGCTTGGGGGGAGGAGGCATGGGATGGGGGGTGCGGGGAGTGGGAGAGGTATAAAACACATGGACACTGCTAGGACTTCCAGGAAAGAAGTCGGTATTTCAAAAATGTGGATCTGGGTTGAATAAACGGGTGTAGAAAAGATCAAGGTTTTGGATGGGGGAAGACAAGAGATGGTGGTGAACAGCTGTTCTAAAGACCTGGAGGGAGGAGTGGGATTGAAGAGAGTGAGGGAGTTTGTTCCAGAGGGGGGAGAAAAGAGGATGAAAGAGTGAAGGTGAGCAGAGAGTCTTTATTTTGGCTGTTTAACCATAAGAGGGTTGCTGGCAGATCTTGTGCGACCTGTAGGAATATTTGGGGGACAGAGCACAGACAGAGCTGGGGGAGCATGGCCGGAGAGGAGTCCGTAGAACACAGAAAGACCACCAACCTGCCTGCGGTGAGTGAGTGAAAGGCCCTCGGAGTTAGCTTCATCGAGGGAGATTCCAATCATTCTGAAAGCTTTGGTTTCAACAGCGTGAAGCCAAGCTAGGTGTGAGGCAGGAGCTCCAGCCCAGAGGGGAGAACAGTATTCCATTGAGCTGCGGATAAAAACCTTGTATGTGGTGAGGAGCTCAGGTGTGCCAAGGAAGGACTTCGCACGACGGAGGATGCCCAGTGGGTGACTGGCTTTGGAGGCCAGCTTGGAAATGTGGTTTTCCCAAGAAAGATCATGGCAGATAGTGAGACCCAAAAGCTTGAGTGACAGAACTTCTTGGAGAGGATTGTTCAGAAAGAAGATGGGAGGGTTGTCCCGTCGGTCTTTTCGGAGAGACATCGTAAGAGTATGAGATTTGTCAGGATTGAAAGACATGTTCCACTTGTTTGACCAGTCTGTGATTTTGTCCCGGTCTGCAGAGAGTGAGGAGGCTGCAGACTGCCGATCTGACATATGAGGTATGGAGCGGCAGAGTGGAGTAATCAGCAAAGAGATAGAGAGGATTTTCCAGAGAGTCGGAGAGATAATTGATGAAGACCAGAAAAAGCACAGGGCCCAGACCACTGCCTTGGGGAACTCCAGCCTGAACAGGAAGGGGAGATGAGAGAAATTCATTCAGGGCCACACATTGACTACGACCAGAGATGAAGTCCGCAAGCCATGTGTGGAGATTTCCATGGATACCATAGGAGGAGAGTTTGGTGAGCAGAGCGGGGTGCCAGACCGTATCGAAGGCACGTGATATGTCAAGGGAGACAGCTCTGATTTCCTGTTTGGCATTAAGGACCTCCACCCATTGTTGAGACAGCAGAAGCAGCATGTCCAGAGTAGAATGACCTGGTCTGAATCCAAATTGATGATCCGAGATCAAGCCATTGGAGAAGAGGAAGGATTTGATGTCAGAAGCGATGATTGATTCCATGACCTTGCTGATTATTTGTAGCAGGCTGATTGGTCTGTAGTTGCAAGGATCTGTTTTTTTGCACCTTTTTGTGTAAAGCCGTAAAGTTTGCTGAATTCCAAGATGGCAGATGACCTTGAGCAAAAGAGAGGGTGAAGAGAACAGAGCGAGGGTGAGATAGAGTGGCAGAGCAGGATTTTAGGACCCGTGGACTGATGCCGTCTGGTCCAGTTGCAGAATCCGAGTTGAGGTTTGACAAAAACTTCTCCATCCTGTCAGGAGAGAAGGACACAGAGTCCGGGAGCAGCTGGGCTCGACTGGGTAAGGTGGGTACAGAGAGAGATGGGTTTGGGACACAAGATTTTGAGGCAAACACAGAGTTGAGGCATTCAGCTTTTTCACGTGTGGTGTCAGCTGTGTAGCCGTTTGAGGTAAGGGAGGGGATGGAAGGGGAACAAACACCAGAAACAGATTTGACCAGATGCCACCAGGATTTGGAGGAGGGAGACAGGTTTGAGGTTCAGTCGTGAGAGTCGAGGGATATTGTTTCCTGGCTCTCTTGAAGGTAGACACACACTTGTTCCAAGCTTTGTGAAAGGAATTTAGATTACCTTCAGTTGCATTAGCCTTCCATGAGGTGAAGGCAAGTTGCTTCATGGCAACTGCCTCACCATGAGCTTCAGTGTACCATGGAAGGGGGGAAGGGTATGACAACTGAAGACGAGATCTGATAAATCTATGCATGAGAGAGCAGTTTACTTTGGAAGAATTCCCAGGAAGAGTTGATGTCAGAGGCAGCAGAGATGGCAGACCAGTCCAGATGATTGATGGCTGCTTGAAGACCGTGCGAGTCAGCCTGAGTGAAATGGCAGACTCATCGGCACTGAGGAGGCTCTCTGAGAATGACCAGAGAGATGTCCACTTTAACAAGCAAATGATCAGAAGAACCGATTGGAGCAGAAAATGTCATGTCCAAATATCAGCTTCCTAGCTCAAAAGATGTCTGACATATTGCCCAGATGAGAAAGAAAATAAATAAGTACTTAATAACCACCTTTAGAGGCCATTTTTCCCCGCAAGCGGGGGTTGGCCTTTTTCGGGAACCGTGGTTGTTGTTGTTTTTTTGGTCCCCTTTTTGAAGCAATGTTTTACGGCCGGATGCCCTTCCTGACGCCAACCCTTTTTGCCGCCTTTAACGACAAACAGGGAATTACCAGTGAACTGGTACTCAATTAGCCGACCTCGGAAGGAATGAATCAGGCTGAGTCAACCCCCCTGGCGTTAATTCAGCGATCGACCGGGATTCGAACCCAGGATCCTCGGATCCTAAGCCGGCACCCTAGCCGCTAGCCCAACACTTAATAAATCGATAATAATTCAGTAATCAATTAATTAATTGATTAAGCAAAAAACAAAAAATACAGTTTTTGACAAAGCACTTGCTCACTGGTGTGCCCAAATTTCAGCTTCCTAGCTCAAAGGATGGCTGAGATATCACCCGGACAAAAGAGAGAACCTTGACCTTTGACTTGCACAGTCAAAAACATTTACAGCCTCACTTTTGTCCTTCGGAATCACCTGCTGAATTTGACGAGGAAAGGTGAAATCCTTCGCAAATTATCGCACTCATAGACAAAACAAACAATCAAACGAGACAGACTGACATATGACGAAAAAATTCAGTTTTTGTCACAACAAAAAAAACAGGGGCGAAAAACATAACCTCCATCCACCTTCGGTGGCAGAGGTAAGAAGAACCTTTGAAGAATGGAATGGTTACATTGTATACAATCATTAACATGAATAGCATGGATCCTCATGATCCTTAAAAAATCGACTTTCAGAAATACATTAGAACTAGACCATGTAGACAGCCATTTTGGAGGCAAAATATGGGTACAACAAGTTAGGTTGGAAGATTATCCAGGTTATCTGCATCTCATTCCCTGCCATTCTGTAATATTGTTGCGGATATGAGGACTGTATTTTTTTGATTGTGTTGTATTGTGGTAAATTGGTGATGAATATTGCTTGAGTCTGCGCCTCCTGCCTCCGGAGCTGTGTAAAGGTCAAAAGGGCGTCCCATAATTAGTCCACAAGCATACACGTCAGCCAATCATAGAATACCCCTGTTCGATAGTTATATCTTATTCTGTGTTTAGGGTAAGGCTGTGTCTCCCATTAATAGAAGTACTCCATTGCACCAAGTGAAAGAGATAGATTCCCTTCATTCCCATTCCCAAAACCTCCATTCCCCCTTTTCGTCGATTGGAAACTACCTCCGCTCCAATTGCCGCCATTGACCACGAGGCAGGGTTGGGGAAGAAAGGCGGGTCCCCACCTCGTCATAGAGGGGAGGAGTGAGTCAGCCCCACTCAACCAACCACGAACAAGGGGTTGGACTTGGAGAGGGTGTGGAAAGAAACATCGAGGAGGTTCGCGAAGGTTGAGGGGTGGGGCCTATATAACCCGCAGGCAGGGCGTTCCCAAGGGAGACAAGGGAGATGAGCTTTGACGACAGAGAGACGAGAAGAAGTCCAGGGTTGAACTGCAGCTCGAGCCACCGAAACTGCACTCACTGCAGCTCGAGCCACCGAAACTGCACTTGCTGCAGCTCGAGCCACTGAAACTGCATTTGCTGCAGCTGGAGCCACCGAAACTGCAGCCACAGCAGCGTGAGGCCTGGACGGCAGTTTGGAGCAGGGCCGCGAAGGGGCGGCGGCTGCCCAACGAGTCGATCGGTTGCAGGACCAGTTGGACCTCCCTATCCCGCAATCCCTCCATCTCCCGCCAGTCCTATCATCATTCCCCGCGTAAGTCTGTCCTTGTTTGTTCTGTCCCTGGGTTAATTAAGACTGTAGGTAAGCTAGCGTTGCACTGTGTATCTAATCTCGTCTGTAAATAAACGTGACTGCTTTCTTCCTACTTATATGTTTAAATAATAAATCCAATTCCTCTTCTGTACGTCTTCTTCCTCTTTGTATTCGGTCGCTTTAGAGTTTTCCCGATTGAATAGCGGTGGCGCGATCCGGTCAAAGTTTGGGGCAAATCGGGTATTAGTCGGGGAATAACTGTTCGGTCGCGGTTACACCACCGCTCGGTCAAAATAACATCTTTAACCGCGTCCGTAACAATTGGTGTCTGGGAGTGAGATACGGACCCGAAGCGCGCTTAACGCGCTCAAAATGACAAGCTGCTGGAAATTTGTGTTGTTTTACAAAAACCCGAATTTTGAAATCGCGCCATGGCTGGTCAAGGCGATCGGATGCCGGTGGGTGAGCTAGAGATAGACGGGGTGGAATCGACCCAGGACCTCGGGGAAATGTATATGGAGGATGTGGTTGAGGGGGTATCACACGCGCAAAATGGCGCTCTCGCGCACGAGGTTTCAGGCGCGCAAAATGGCGCCTTTGCGCACGCGGTTACAGCGGCACCAAATCTAGCCGCGCCCGTGACCGTAGCAGCGCTGCTGGGGGATTCGGACCTGTTTGTGTTACAAATGGGAGCCCTTATGGACAGGCTAGAAGCCAAAATGGGGAACCGGATGGATGCTCAGAGTGAGCAAATGGGGAACCGGATGGATGCTCAGAGTGAGCAAATAAGGGCTCAGAGTGAGCAATTGGGGGTAATGAGGGCTGATAGTGAGCGATTGGGGAGCGAAATGGGGAACCGGATGGAGGCTCAGAGTGAGCAAATGGGGGCAATGAGGGGCGAAATGGGGGGCAAAATGGGAGAAATGGGGGGCAAAATGGGAGAAATGGGGGAACGGATAGAAGCTAAATTTGAGGGGTTAGACAACGGGATAAAAGAGGTAAAGAATGGGTTAACGGGGGTGGAAAATAGAATGGCTGCCCAGGAGAATCAGTTAGAGGGGGTGAAAAATGGGTTAATGGGGTTAGAAAATAGGATGGAAGACAAATTGCGGGAAATAGGGGAGCAATCCGCCCGGGAAATCGAACAGATGGGGAACCAGATGGAGGAGATGAAGGAGGAGATACGACGAGGTGTAAGTGAGGAGGTCTCGGGGGTACGCGAGGAGGTAAAGCGAGGCGAAAAGCGTATCGAGAAAGAGGTGAGGAATAATATGGCTAGGTTACAGGGGGGAATAGAAGATCTGACGGAGGAGGTGGAACAGCTGACAGAGGGACAAACGGAGTTAGTGGAGCAGGTTCAAAGGAACACTGCGGTACTAGGAGGGTTAAAGGCGACACAAAAAGAAATTAAAAATTGCTTAATAGCGACACAGAGGCAATGTCAGATGGTACGTGAGGGACTGACAATGAGGTTGGACGAGGTGACAGAGGTAATGGAGACGAAGGACCGGCAGGGGAGGACGCACATAGAAACGGTCAAGGTAGCCTTAGAGGACGAACTTGAGGAGACGCACCGGGAAATAAAAGAGGTGAAGCAAAAATTAGAGGAAGTGGAAGAAGAGGTGAGTGAAATTAAGAAGAGACGGACAGAAACTAAAAGAGAAATCCAGGAGGAGGTGATGGAATATGTGCAAGGTCGGTGCTCAACTCATAATGATGTACTCACTAACCAAATCAAGAGTTTGCAGGTGGCAAAGGAGGTGAGGAGACGAGGTGCCAAGGTGAGTGGCGATATACGAGAAAATGTACATGATGTGAGGGGAGCTTCAGTCGGCTTGGGGGTTGATGTGGACCCGGGTGTTCGTGAGAGGCCGTTGGTGAAGTGTGCGACAGGTCTGGTGTGCGAAAAAAGAGGTGTGCGAGAATGTCCGACCATGGGGTGTGTGAGGAAAAAGTGCGCGCCAAGGAGTGAGTGTGCTGTCGAGAGTGAGTCGGTCGTAGCGCGTGTGCGAGGGAGCACATGGAAGCGCGGTGTGGTGAGTGTTACGGAGGAAGTAACGAGAGAGTGTGCGCAAGAGGGTGCGCAAGAAAGGTGTGTAACGGACAGGTGCAAGGGAAAAGAGTGCGCTGTCAAGAGTAAGGGAGAATGCACGCCTGTGGTGAGTGTTACGGAGGAAGTAACGAAAGAGTGTGCGCAAGAGGATGCGCGAGAAAGGTGTGTAATGGACGGGTGCATGGGGAAAGAGTGCGCTGTCAAGAGTGAGGGAGAATGCATGCCTGTGGTTAGTGTTACAGAGGAAGTAACGAAAAAGTGTGCGCAAGAGAGTGCGCGAGAAAAGTGTGTAATGGACAGGTGCATGAGAAAAGAGTGAGCTGTCGAGAGTAAGGGTGAGTGCGTTGTCAAGAGTGGAGGTGAAAGTAGTGAGGACACGGGGCGTGAGTTGGTTGTGACAGGTGAGCGAGGATGTACACCTGGAATGGAAGGATGCACACCTGGAATGGTAGAGCGTGTGTGGGAATGCACACTTGAGTTGGTCGTGAGGCACGTGGTTGGGTGTGCGAGTGAGAGCACACCTGTGATTGTCACAGAGGAGGTGACCGAGGAGGGGGCGCGAAGAGGTGTGTTGGTGAGGTGTGCGAGCGACGAGTGTGTGAAAAGGTGTTCGGTGGTCAGGTGTGTGACCAAGTCTGTGAGCGGAATGAGTGTACCTGGGTGTGGAAGAGAAGGTGCAATGACAAGGAGCATGGGAATAGCTGGATGTATGAGCAAGAAAGGGGTAGCGTATGCGTGTAAGCATGCAGGTGAGGCATCGACGGTAACCGGGTTAGCGGTTAGGGCGACTCTTAGCCGAATCGGGCCCTCGGTGCGCGTCGGGGAGTTTCGCGTGCCGCGAGGATCAGCGGGGATCCGAGCCACGGCGGGTTCGAAAGGACCGCTGTACGCGATCCACGCTGGGCCTCGCTTGGAACGGCCGCGTCCGTGCTCCACTAGGCGGAGCGGGCAGCCCGATAGGAAGGGTCGTCATGGCGACCACTTTTTATTGAGACGTTCCGGCAGGTCGAGATCGGGCAATTGGATGGCTCCGCGCCGAGGTGGTGCGTGGGATCTCGGCACGGGTAAGCCCCCGTCCCTGCACCGAGTGCCGGACGCATCCAGCCGCCGGCACCAAAGAACCCGCGTTCATTGCTCGGCTGTACGAAGACGGGCTGTAGACGTGAATTGGCGCACCGAGAGGATCTAATAAGTAGACGGGTGATGAGGTTAGTGTTTTGGACCCGAAATTAGAAAAGGCAAAATTTAATGATTGGCAGATGATTGGCAAATTTTTGATTTGTTGGATTAGGTGTGCAAAATTTATAGTGGGACCTCCCCGATGTGGTGGGATGGCAACTCTGTCATCCCTCACACCACCGGGGGGGGGCAAAGGAGCACTAGGTTTATGGGGTTTATGGCAGTGAAAACTAGCCCGGGTGGGTTAGGATATTGTGTGTAGGGACCTAGAAGTTGACATTAGGTAACGTTAAGGTTAGTTAGTGACAAGGATACCTGTAGTGGGGACGCAGGTAGATTAGTGTGGATTATAATGACGTGGGAGCGCAATAGTTTAAAAGGGCGACTGGGAAGCGCAAGTTTCAGAGGGGAGTAGTTAGATGAGATGATGCTGTGTGAGAACTGGACAGGTGTGTGGAGCAGTGTATGAGTAGTGAGTGTTGTGGATCAGCGCGAATGCGCTTGGGGGAGAGAAGGGTGCAGGCGGCACAAAGTATGAGAGCACAGGTGTGCAAGTACAGGTGTGTGGAATACATGGAGTATTGGAATGAGTGGTGTGGAGAGAGTTGGAGTAAGTGGTACGGAGTGGTGTGCATGGTGCGAAGGTGTGGATGGGGGAAGAGTGGACCCCTTTCACGATTACCCGGGGCGGGTAGTGTAAGTGTTAGGTAGAGGGTATAGGTAAATGGGGTGACAGAGCCAGGAGGGGCCTTCCCCAGCTAGATAGGTTAGGGTGAGGAGCAGGTAAGCTCGGGTGGCAACTACAGTGGTGGAGGTGTGCAGGTGGGTAGACCTGCTGGGAGAGCTACACGTCACAGCCCAGAAATTGTGCAAGAGCACCGGGAGATGAATCGGGGGAGTGAGACCCCAAATTGAGAAGCACCACAGTTTGGTCAATGGGAATTGGTTTTTAGAACCCATAGTGTAAGTTGGCCAATGAATTGGCAGGGAAAGACCCCGGGTAGTGTAAAGTGTGTTAAAGTCATTTAGAGGATAGTTAGGATTGGAGTCTCCTCGCACCATCTGCATCCACTCACCTGAGGTGACAGGTACTCCACACCATGCCATGTTTTAATTATTTTTTATGATGCAGATGTTTTGGATTGTGAGACGCATCATGACGTGGGTGTGACATTGTGCTTTGTTGTTCCATCTCTTCCTCCTTATGAGGATTGATGACGAATTGGGTGATGGCAAATTTTGGATAGTGGGGGAGTGAAGACGAATTTGGTATAAGGGAAATATGGGGAGATGTGACAGTAGTGACGAATTTGTAAATGTGTAGATTTTTGTACATATGGGGTAAGGGCAAGGGTAGTGTAGGTGACAGGGGGGTGACGTACAGTAGGGACGAGCTTTCTCACTTCGCCCTCCGTACGCATTTCGCCTTGCATTGCCTTATTGATGTGTACCCTTGTGACCTTACCCCTCGCTCATTTGTCTCTTTTGTCTCCCACATGACCTGTGCGCCATTGGGCGCCGAGGGGAGCGTGCGTGGGTCGGCCATTGTGCGCCCGAAATTCCCAGAACCAGCTGTCTGCATCGATGCACCACATTATGGACCACATGCCTGTGGCCGAGCACCACGTATGGACCCCATGGGTTGGGGCATGGCCCCTCTGCTGGAACCGGCCATGAGGGCCCGAAATCTTGCTGGCGGACCTTGGCCACAGGGCACCGATGCCCCACAGGTGAACCACACGTAGTCGGCCCTGTGGGCCATAAATAAAATAAATAAAAAGGACACATTGGGTGCATTTTTCAGTTCAAATAGGCCGCCAGTAAGAAAAGCAAAGGAAAAAGACAACATCTGGAAGAACAAATAATAATAGCCAGCAGAGGGAGCCGAAGAGCAAGAGACCACCTGCAGGGTTAGGGGTTGTTGATTTATTTTTATTGAACATGCATTGAACACTGATGAACTATGGTGACTGCACCGATTGGTGCTTGAGGGTGCTTGTATTGGTGTGTTATAGGTGCTTTCATGGTGCATTGATGCAGGGCAGACTGTCTCTCCCCCCCAGAAAGAACAATTACAGGTCCTGGGTTAGTTTTGTAAATAAAAGCAGAGTCATTGTAAATAATGCTCCCCACCGTCAGTGTGTAGTTTGAAGACCATTCCGCAATTCGGTTAACTGTGGGCGTAAGTCTGTTAGGCAGGGTGCAATGGAGCAGCGGGACACATTTATTTATGTTTTAAAAACAGTCGCACTCAGGGTCAGGTTAAAAGTAGAGGGAACTACACCTACGTGTCACACTAAATAAAAAGTTGTAGGCCCGGGTCGTACCTAAGAGGAGGAGGGTGCAGTGTTGCGGATATGAGGACTGTATTTTTTTGATTGTGTTGTATTGTGGTAAATTGGTGATGAATATTGCTTGAGTCTGCGCCTCCTGCCTCCGGAGCTGTGTAAAGGTCAAAAGGGCGTCCCATAATTAGTCCAAGCATACACGTCACCCAATCATAGAATACCCCTGTTCGATAGTTATATCTTATTCTGTGTTTTAGGGTAAGGCTGTGTCTCCCATTAATAGAAGTACTCCATTGCACCAAGTGAAAGAGATAGATTCCCTTCATTCCCATTCCCAAAACCTCCATTCCCCCTTTTCGTCGATTGGAAACTACCTCCGCTCCAATTGCCGCCATTGACCACGAGGCAGGGTTGGGGAAGAAAGGCGGGTCCCCACCTCGTCATAGAGGGGAGGAGTGAGTCAGCCCCACTCAACCAACCACGAACAAGGGGTTGGACTTGGAGAGGGTGTGGAAAGAAACATCGAGGAGGTTCGCGAAGGTTGAGGGGTGGGGCCTATATAACCCGCAGGCAGGGCGTTCCCAAGGGAGACAAGGGAGATGAGCTTTGACGACAGAGAGACGAGAAGAATTCCAGGGTTGAACTGCAGCTCGAGCCACCGAAACTGCACTCACTGCAGCTCGAGCCACCGAAACTGCACTTGCTGCAGCTCGAGCCACTGAAACTGCATTTGCTGCAGCTGGAGCCACCGAAACTGCAGCCACAGCAGCGTGAGGCCTGGACGGCAGTTTGGAGCAGGGCCGCGAAGGGGCGGCGGCTGCCCAACGAGTCGATCGGTTGCAGGACCAGTTGGACCTCCCTATCCCGCAATCCCTCCATCTCCCGCCAGTCCTATCATCATTCCCCGCGTAAGTCTGTCCTTGTTTGTTCTGTCCCTGGGTTAATTAAGACTGTAGGTAAGCTAGCGTTGCACTGTGTATCTAATCTCGTCTGTAAATAAACGTGACTGCTTTCTTCCTACTTATATGTGTAAATAATAAATCCAATTCCTCTTCTGTACGTCTTCTTCCTCTTTGTATTCGGTCGCTTTAGAGTTTTCCCGATTGAATAGCGGTGGCGCGATCCGGCCAAAGTTTGGGGCAAATCGGGTATTAGTCGGGGAATAACTGTTCGGTCGCGGTTACACCACCGCTCGGTCAAAATAACATCTTTAACCGCGTCCGTAACAATATCATCACATGTGACCAGACGGTAGTCTCTCTTTCTGGTGATGATGTATTCTACTCTTAAAAGCTAACAGTTTTTGTAAGAGGTAACTCCATATTTACACAACAGTCGCTCACATATGCGAACCAAATCATCTTTACGCTCATTTAGATTCCAGCACGAGAACAGAAAATGTCAACAAAAATATCTGGTCTATAGACCTGACTTTGATTTTAAAAAAACTGACAGTGAAAAAGACCTGATGAAATCTGAAGATGATAAAATAAACAAGACCCAACAGCCACATGAAACAAAGTAAAATAATAGAATAATCTAATCAAACACGAGTCAAAAGCAAAGGAAAAACAAAACCTTTTCAGCCATGACTCGAATATTGCGCAAATTATTTCACCACAATGGGATTAACTTCCTTTCTGGAATGCATTAAAGACATGACAAATCTGTCTCCAAAATGTCACTTTTTAAAAAGTGGGTCGTAATGAATCAAAAAGTCAAAGTCAGCCGAAGCGTCCTGATTTGGGTGAGCTTTTCTTTAAATACAAGATTGAGGATTGTGGAAGAGAGTAATGACGAAAAGGTAACGAACTGACAGTAGAGAAAGTTACACAACAAGCGAATAAATAAATGAAAAGGAAGAGAGAAAGAAAGAGAAAGAGCGCAGCGATACGCCTGTGCTTACCAGCTTGTTGCAACAAGCAAGAAGCCAGCGGCCTCCAAGACAGGACTCCTTTATAAAGAAGTTGACGCAAAGTATCCAGCCATAAAGCCAGTATTTTAATGGTAATATCCACAAGCATTGACCACCTCACGGGATACAAAGAAAATTGCTCAAAGCCGGTTCATTCCGTTCCAGAAAATGATTCACAAGGATTTGCGGCAACGTATTGATAAGAGATTTAGGTTGTTGTAAAAAGTTTGGAAGCAGCCAAATTGTTGATGATGAGTACTCCACCTCTGTAGCACAATAAGCTGGAGCACTTTTCCAACAGCTAAGGGTGTAAGAAATTTGATCAAGCAACTGATCCCAGTTCTTTAAATAAAAGTCTCTGTCAAGAAAAACACCGAGATGCTCAACACCATCATACTTCCACTGCAAGGCATAAGGTGGGATAAATGGGCCTGAAAGACCAGAGCACACGTCTTCACTCTTTCCCCAAATAACACTGGCAGAAGATGCAAGATTTAAATCATGCAGAGCACTTGTAACTTGTAAGGGCAATAATGTTTGACTGTGTGTTAAAACTACACAGAAATAATCAGCAAAAGCAAATAACAAAAGGGAGTAACCACTAAAACAGAAACACAAAACTTATGGTGTAAATGAATCAGCAAGGGTTCAATAGAAAGGAAAAGGGCAAGAGAGATGGCAAGAGGGCAACTCTGCCTCATACCTCAACAAACAGGAAAAGGTAAACACAAAGTGTTACTGGGATTCAACAAACTAAAAACAGTGATACAGCAATTTAATGCATAAAATGAAGAAAGAACCAAACACAAACCACTTCAAATAAATATGAATGGTCAACACTACCAAAAGTCTTTTCTTAATCCAGAGTTAACATTCTGAGAATGGCAAATATAAACCAGAGGGTTCATAGAACGCCTTACCCATGCAGTGTTTAAGTTCATAATTCAATTGAAATAAAATAAATCTTTTAAAAATCGTCTAAAAAAAATCCAGAAGTTTACCGCCGTTGACGGAGTGCCTTCAACACCTCCTTATTTAACACGCTACATCAGTTCTTCATGCCTGTTGCTTGTGTCCTTTATGAAGTCGTTAAAAACAACAAGTTTCCTGTTTGGAATGATTTTCAATTATGTTTGACTGCTCGACAGACAGAGTAAAATAATTATCACACTCCTGTCTGGGCATGTGCGATTGGGACAAATTCATCCAAAGGAGTGCACGTTTCACACGCTCAGCCAATAGTTCATTCAAAAGGGCTTTCTTTTGATATAACACTTGCTGCTGTCCATCATCATCAGAAGTGATTAACTTGTGCCCTAACAAGATTTGTATTAATATCATGATCCCGAGTACTATATCGTGAAACTCTAATTTTAGCTTTAACATTATCCCACGACTGATGTCGATAAGATAACTCCTGATTAATAGCGTTGTAATGTGCCCAAAAGGTTCTAAAACAACTACAGATACATTCAAAGTACACCACCCCCATGCCAAATAAACAAATAACATTCTCCAGCGCGGCATTATCGGGGCACCTTTGGCGCTTCCGCTTCCTAGCTCAAAGGATGGCTGAGATATTGCCCAGACAACAAACAAACAAACAAATAAAAAATCGGTCACAGACCGAGGACTTGCTGGAATGTACTTTTTTATGGGCCATTTTGGATCAAGTTTTTCGGTTTTTCCAAGATGGCAGCCGAACCACGTGACTGATGACATAATCATTATTTGTTTTCTAAACTAATTTATTCCTAGATTATGCTCAAGAAATTTCATCTTGATCGGATGAAGTTTTGTACTTGTCGAATTACGACGTCATAATGGAGGCACCAATGACATCATCATTAACATATTTTATTCCCCATGGAGAGTTCTTTACAATGAGCCATGTCTCAATTTTTTCTATTCAGCACTTTCGGAGATATAGAGGTGCAAAGTTTTTCGGTTTTTCCAAGATGGCGGCCGAACCACGTGACCGATGACGTCATCATTATTTTTTTCTCCACCAGTTTATGGCGCTCAAGAAATTGCATTTTGATTGGATGAAGTTTTGTACTTGTCGCATTATCGAATTATGACGTCATAATGGAGGCCTTGGGCCGAGAGAGTTAAAAATTGGGCACAGTTTATTCCAGGTCAAGACAAATGTGTGTAAAGTTTGGCAATTATATGTGCAACGATGTAGACGTAGTACTGCGCACAAACAGACAAACAGCCAGACAGACAGACAAACAGACAGACAGACAGATAAACCAACCAACCAACATACTTGCCGGAATCTTTTCCGACAAGTAACAACCGGTGTGAAAACTGAGTATTCCCTATCAGCGCATGTCATCACCAGGCCCCCCTTCGGTGCCCGGCGATGACGTCATGCAGCACCTGGAGATGGAATAGGAAAGGAGTGAAAATTGAAATTCCATCTCCAGGATTTCTTTATTTTTATCCAGATAAATTCCATTTCCTATTCCATCTCCAGGCGCTGCATGACGTCATCGCCGGGCACCGAATGGGGCCTGGTGATGATGCACGCTGATAGGGAGTATTCAGTTTTCACTCCATTTGTTTGTTTGTCTGTTTGTTTGTACAATAAGCAACAAAGGATTCATTTTGAAGATGAGATGTATTGAATGTCCAATAGGGGTTCATCACCTAACAAGTGGTAATTGAAACCGCATAATAACTGCATGTTGGTCATAAAAACCAGATGGGGGATTGGAATTATTTAAGATGAGCTTACAGAGAGGATCAGAAACATTATAATTTCATCGAGCTTGCCTACACTCATTTGTTCCTCTCTTCTCTCTTCTGTGGAACCAACTTGGGTCTGTCCAGTCCCATTCTTCCCTCCACAGCTTCAAGACAACTGTTCGCCACTACCTCAGGTCATCCATACTCATGATCTCTTCTATCCCCCAAGTCGGGCTCGGTACACTAAGTAAATTGATGCTGCCTTGGATGTTGCAATCTCAAAACAGCAATCAACTTGTATCTTGTGATAGCATGAACAAAAGATCTCGTACTGGATACATGTCGCTCAGCCACATCCTTATCAAGGGATGGGTTTAGACATGTAGTGTGCAATTAAAACCTCCTCCAAGACATAGAAAGTGGTCATGGGGAACCCCGCTAGATACAAGGCAAAACGATCAAAAAAGAAGATCTTTCAGCATTCATATTTGGGGCGTATACATTAACAATTATTAAATGGAAAGCCAGAAATCCCCTCACAATTTACTTAATGGAAACCATTAAGCTAATTGTCGAGTTTGCCACAGAAGTTCCAGCTATAGGACTTGAAAGACCACAAAAAAGCATTGCCCTTTAAGAAACAATTCCCACTCAGCTAATGAACGATCAGTGGAGTTAATTTGTAATTTATGAAGAGATGTGCGACCACTGTTAATGCTAAGGCTAGCAACAGAGATTTTTATACACCTTAAATAAGAAAAAAAAGGTCACTATAACAAGGATAACATCAATCACGATCTCAGTGTATCTTTCCTAGCAAGACTCAGAAATGTCCTTAAACGGTGACGTTGAGGGTTATATTGAACAGGGCTGGAAATCATCATTCTAGCCACTTGATTGAAATTCTTTAGATCAGATAAATGGTCTTTAAGTTTGGTACCCTTTTTCCAAAAACTTAAATGCATTAACGGTATCAGGAGAAACAGATGGATAAACCTCAAGGTTTTGAGAAAGGACGGGGTGACATGACAACCGACCTCCTCGTGGTTCACCATGCAAGAGCAATTCACTCGATGGATGGGTTGTCATCCTGGCTTTCTCCGAATTGAGATCCACATTACAACATGAACCATATGTGATATTCTTCTACGTGAAACTCTTTTGTGATTGTAAGATATTCATACCCCCTTCTGTGACTGTGGTATCATGAAAACCTGTGCTCCTGGTATTTTCCAATGAATGTGGAGGGACTGACGACAGCTAAAAAGGAAGTGCTGCTTAAAATAACCTCATCTCATGCTGTGCTCATCATGTGATGAAAGTAGAGCTACTCTCTCAGGCTACCAACTGGCTGCTTTCACCCACAGTAGACCTCATGGCCTCGCAACAGACATGAAGTCTACCGTCACTCGTGCTAATGTTGTGTCTACATCACACAATCTGTGTTCAGGGCCTTAATGTTTTCAACATGTATAAGCCACCCACCCTCCCGCTCCAAGGCAAGCATCTACCCATAGTTACCTCTCCAGTGCTCATTGCCAGCGATTGCAACTGCCCACATACTGAATCCAAGTCTTGACTGTCTTGACAAAATGTATCCAAGTTTTGACCTCCAACGGCTGCTTCAAAGTCAACCTTAAACAAACCAGCAGAACCCACAGCCTCAAGAATGGAGTTCTGCAAGGCTCAGTCTTAGCGCCAAACTCACTGTTCAACATGTACACATCAGACATCTGAGCCAACAGGTATCAAACTTGCCTATGCCGATGACCTTGCGATGATGCATCTGAGCAAGTCTTTTGAGAAAGTCGAAGCCACTCTCAGCCAAGACGTTGCTTCTATGGACCACTACTAATACCAATGGTCCTTAAGTCTCAATGTCCAAAATCCAGTCTGATGTGTTTTCCACCTTCAGAACAGTAATGCAAAAGGGTATTGGCAGATTCCATCACAACATGTTCTCCTGGGACGTTGCTGATTCACCCAACTGAGTGTGGCCTCCTCCAGACTGCAGATCATCTTGTCCAAGACTGCCCCATACATCGCCTAGTGGGAGAATGGCAACAAGTACAGCATCTGACCACAAGGGCCCAAGGCTGGCTGAAAACATCTAACTTCACATTGTAAACCAACAACTCAGAGACATGCCACACGGAAAAAGAAAAAGAAAAAGAAAGGATATCACTGCATGTGTCACTAAAGTCTGAGATAACAGAGGATGTCTCATCAGACTCGTATCCATCAACCAAAAGCTTTTGCTGCTCTTCAGTAGCAACTAGATCAGTTGCCACAGGTGCAATCACCTCTAAATTACAATGAATTTGCTCATCTGTCTGGAACCCCGCCTTGATTTCCAAACTCTCCGATTAAGGCATGCAAGGACACCTCCTCTCATGGATGACTGACTTCCTCCACTCCCAGAGTCAGCATGTAGCTCTTAACGTGATTCTCTCATCTCCTCTCCCTATCAAGGCTGGAGTGCCCCACACAATGTCTTGGGCCCAGTCTCGTTGCTCATCTTCATCAATGATCTTTCTGAATCCCTAGAAAATCCTTACTATCTCTTTGCTGATGATTCCACCCTCTGCCATATCATTTCTCCTCCTCCAGACAGACAAGCCGCAGCCTCTTCCCTCTCTGCAGACCTTGAAAAAAAAATCAGGAGCTGGTCCAACACTTTTAATACGTCTTCCAACCCCGACATTTTCTCACACACTCACCCTGCTCTCTGAAAAGAGCATCCAGCAAACCCTCCCATCGACTTCCTCAGCAAACCACTTGACACAGTTAAGTCACTCAAACTTTTAGGCCTCACCATCAGCCATGATCTTTCTTGGGCAGACCATACTTCCAAGATGGCCTCCAATGCAAGCCACTGACTAGGCATCCCTCATGATGCAAGGTATTTCCTTGGCCAATCTGAATTTTTGACAACCTGCAAGGCCTTCATTCGCAGCTTCATAGTGTACTGCTCTCCCCTTGCCCTTCTTGAATTTTTGACAACCTGCAAGGCCTTCATTCGCAGCTTCATAGTGTACTGCTCTCCCCTTGCCCTTCTTGATGCCATGGAAAGCAAGGCCCTCAAAATCATTGAAATATTCTGCGATGAAGCTGAGTGTCTAGGCCTGTTACTCTCACATCGCACACAGGTTGTTGGCCTCTCTATATACTACCGCCTTCTTTTTGGTCTTGCGCCTTCTGTCCCATGTTTGTACAAGGCACACACGGTCTGCCAGAAACCCTCTTTTTGTTTGTAAATCACCAAAATCCATGCTCGCCACTTGCCAACACTCATTTGTTCCTCTCTTCTCTCTTCTGTAGAACCAACTTCGGTCTGTCCAGTCCCATTCTTCCCTCCACAGCTTCAAGACAACTGTTTGCCACTTCCTCAGGTCGTCCATACTCATGATCTCTTTTATCCCCCAAATGACCCCATTCCTAAGAACTCCCTTTTTCCATGTTATTGTGATTTTCCCCACTCTCCCTCGCCTCTTTTTGTTTGTTCATTGTCGTTTCGTTTATTCTTTTTCTGTTTCATCTGCACTTTCCCCTTTCTGTTCTTGCTACGTTTCATTCAGCTTATGTTCAGCTTGTTCACCCTCACGTGTCCTTCTCCATTGATCTCACTCTCGCACATCTACTCTGCTCTTAGTGTTTCCCCCTTTTCATTTTGCTCCCTTTCATTCTGCTCTAGCTCTTCCACGAGGATCAATCATATATACAAAAAAATCAAAAAAGAATTGGATGTATTGATCAATTTTTACTGTAGCAACTCAACAAGGAGGATTTTCATTAATCACACAAGGGACCTCCTATTCATCAAGTACACCAGGAAGAGGAACAATAGGCTTGCATATGGTATTACGGGTTGTAGAATAAGCACTATTTGGAACACGAACATGAGGAATGCTGTTCAGGACGATAAATCAATGGGAGTAGATTGAGGTAACTGAGAACAGGCCTGGTTTGTGCTATGACGGCTTGCCCAAAAGAAAGCAGCCTTATTGGTTCTGCATGGCTATCTATTTTACTGTAAATTAAGCGCTTTACTCCGAGTGACAACAGTGAAACCTGCAACAGCATCACTAGTTTCTGCTGGACAAGAATTTGATGAAGGAGATTCATGTCCTTCAGGTTACATGGTCCTCTCATTTGTTGCTGAATTAGCCTCTGAAAGGATACCTGGAAACTCTCTTCACATATGTCCATATTCACATCACATCAGGTATGGGATATAGTAGATAGTATCCTGTAGTTATCCTAGTCTGCTCATCAGGATTGACTATTGTATACAACATAACATTTTTAAACTAGTTCTGCGCATACCTCAAAGACAGTTGGTCAAGAACATTTGGCTCCACCAATGTTGATCCAGCCTACTTTTGAACACATGGACAATTGAGCCTCCACAATTTCCTTTGTAAGACTTCCAAGCATCAACAACCCAGTGGCTGACTTTTTTTTTTTTATGTCCAGGATGGGACGGCTCTTGACCAGCTTTCAAGGATGTCATCTCGTGATCACATTACCCGCAAGTACAAATAAGAAAGAGCAATCAGAGATTGCAGACCCTTGCCAGGATGTGTTTTCAGTGGTTTTTAAGGCTTTTGTGTTAAAACAAATATGGCGGACGAACCACATGACCGATGATGTCAGCATTATTTATTTTTTTCCACCAATTTATCCCAAGATGACAAAAAAAAATACAATGATCGTTTTAAGGCCATTTTCCCCTCTGGAGCGGGGGTTAGCCTTGCGGGTCCCATGACAATCATGGTTTCCTGTTTGAGGCAATGTTTTTTTTTTATGGCCGGATGCCCTTCCTGACGCCAACCCTTGGTCACGCTCTTACGATGCGCAGGGATACGGTGTACCTATTCTAAACCGGGGTACACACCGGGATCATTCATCCCAGCAAGCTGGTACTCAATTTGCCGACCTCGGAAGGATGACAGGCTGAGTCAACCCCCCTGGCGTTAATTCAGCGGATTAGAACTCACAGTGTTGATTCGAACTCAGGATCCTACGATCCCAAGCCTGCTCCCTAACCACTAAGCCAACACCAGGCTAATCCGTAGATGATGCTCAACAAATTTGATCTTGATCGGATGACGTTTTGTACTTGTCAAATTATGACGTCATAATGGAGGCACCTATGACAATCATTAACACATGTTATTCCCCATTTAGAGTTCTTTACATTGAGCCATATTTCAATTCTTTCTATGCAGCGCTTTCGGAGATATAGAGGTGCAACGTTTTTCGGTTTTTCCAAGATGGCGGTCGAACCACGTGCCTGATGACGTCATCGTTATTTTATTTTTTTCTCCACCAATTTATCCCGAGATGATGCTCAAGAAATTTCATCTTGATAGGATGAAGTTTTGTACTTGTCGAATTATGACATCATAATGGAGGCACCTATGACATCATCATTAACATATGTTATTCCCCATGTAGAGTTCTTTACAATGAGCCATGTCAAAAAAAATTCTATGCAGCGCTTTCGGAGAGATATACAGGTGCAAAGTTTTTCGTTTTTTTCCAAGTTAGCGCCCGTACCACGTGACATATGACGTCATAATTATCATTTTAAAAAATATACACGTGGAGGTGCGCCTATGGTGAAAATTTCCTGTCAATCGGACCAAAGGTTGTAGAGAAAATCATATTTATTCTGTGCGGACAGACAAACAGACAAACAAATGAAAAATCACTCATAGAGCGACACTTGGAAAAGAGAACAAAGCAGAATGTCACTCAGTAGAGCATCCTTTTGACCTCACAACTAATTGGTGGTTGAGTTTGCCGATATGTAAATCCTTTTCAAATTTCAAGTCAATCGGATGAAAATTGAGGATTTTAGAAATTTGAAAAAAGTGGGTGACCTTTGGAGTTGAAAGCCCGCTTGGAGTTTGCAAAAAAGCACCTAAAGGACTCTCAGACTGTGAGAAACAAGATTCTGTGGGCTTTCATGTGTCTTTAACTGAGGAGGGGCTTCCGTCTGATCACTCTGCCATAAAGCCCAGATCAGTGTTGTGTTACAGTGATGGTTGTCCTTCTGGAAGTTTCTCCCATCTCCACACAGGATCTCTGGAGCTCAGCCAGAGTGACCATCGGGTTCTTGCTCACCTCTCTTACCAAGGCCCTTCTCCCCGATTGCTCAGTTTGGCCGGGCGGCCAGCTCTCGGAAGAGTCCTGGTTGTTCCAAACTTCTTCCATTTAAGAATTATGGAGGCCACTGTGCTCTTGGAACCTTCAATGCAGCAGAGATTTTTTTTGTAGGCTTCCCCAGATCTGTGCCTCGACACAATCCTGTATCTGAACTCTGCAGGCAGTTCCTTCGACCTCATGGCTTGGTTTTTGCTCTGATATGCATTGTCAGCTGTGAGACCTTATATAGACAGGTGTGTGCCTTTCCAAATCATGTCCAATCAATTGAATTTACCACAGGTGGACTCCAATTAAGGTGTAGAAACATCTCAAAGATGATCGAGAGAAATGGGAGGCACCTGAGCTAAATTTCAAGTGTCATAGCAAAGGGTATGAATACTTATGTCAAAGTGATATTTCAGTTTTTTCTTTTTAATAAATTTGCAAAACTTTCTAAAATCCTGTTTTCTATTTATCATTATGGGGTATTGAGTGTAGATTGATGAGGGAAAAAAATGCATTTAAACAATTTCAGCATAAGGCTGCAACATAACAAAATGTGAAAAAAGTGAAGGGGTCTGAATACTTTCTGAATGCACTGTATATGACAGGTTCGACGATATGTTCGGCATGAACGACATTGGAACCAAAATGGCGGAGTGTGGAGTCAGCCGTTGTACGGCGTAATGACATCAGACGTAATGACATCACCCTGTCATGTGACCAGATCCTCAGCTCTGATTGATATACTTTTGAGGGGATGTATTGTAGTGGTTACCTTATTGGGACATAATCCACGGGCACGGGCCAGTGGGGCTTTTGATGGTGTGGGCGTGGCGTGAGCGCGGTTTTTGGAGCCACGCCCTCCGAAGAGGGTTTTGGCATTATAAAAGCTGTTTGAGTTCCGGTCGCGATTTCAGTGCTGTTGGAATAAAGGAGCTTTGAACAGCTAAGCAATGTCTCGTCCTCTCGTCACCCACAACTCCTACACTGGTGACCTCGTCCAGCTCTTGACGTTTCGGAGCTTCAAACGAACATGGCGAAAAGCGCAGTTTCGATTAAACTGCCGGAGTTTTGGGAACGACAAGGACCGCAAGTATGGGACGCTAACGGCACTGCCGCTCGTAACCTTCGCGCGCACTGAGGCCGAGCACTGCTGCTCGTAACCTTCGCACGCACTGAGGCAGAGCACTGCTGCTCGTAACCTTCACGCACACTGCGGCCGAGCACCTTCTCTGCGACCAGAGTGGTGAGCCTTCTCCAGGATCTTCCGAAGGGACACATGTACGAGACGCTGGCGGCACTGCTGCTCGTCACCTTCACGCGCACTGACGCTGGCGGCACTGCTGCTCGTGGCCTTCGTGCGCACTGACGCTGGCGGCACTGCTGCTCATCACCTTCGCGCGCACTGGCACTGGCGGCACTGCTGCTCATGGCCTTCGTGCGCACTGGCGCTGGCGGCACTGCTGCTCGTGACCTTCGCGCGCACTGAGGCCGAGCACTGCTCGAACCTGCTCGGCACTGCCGAGCACGCCCGTGAACTACTTTCGCTACCCGGGATGGGCGACTCCACGCCGTCGGCGCTTATGGACCACATGTTTCCTCTACTCAGCAGCCTCGGGAGGCCCGTGAGGAACCTCAGCAGCCTCGGGAGGCCCGTGAGGAACCTCAGCAGCCTCGGGAGGCCCGTGAGGAACCTCAGCAGCCTCGGGAGGCCCGTGAGGAACCTCAGCAGCCTCGGGAGGCCCGTGAGGAACCTCAGCAGCCTCGGGAGGCCCGTGAGGAACCTCAGCAGCCTCGTGAGGCCCGTGAGGAACCTCAGCAGCCTCGGGAGGCCCGTGAGGAACCTCAGCAGCCTCGGGGGGCCCGTGAGGAACCTCAGCAGCCTCGGGGGGCCCGTGAGGAACCTCAGCAGCCTCGGGGGGCCCGTGAGGAACCTCAGCAGCCTCGGGAGGCCCGTGAGGAACCTCAGCAGCCTCGGGAGGCCCGTGAGGAACCTCAGCAGCCTCGGGAGGCCCGTGAGGAACCTCAGCAGCCTCGGGAGGCCCGTGAGGAACCTCAGCAGCCTCGGGAGGCCCGTGAGGAACCTCAGCAGCCTCGGGAGGCCCGTGAGGAACCTCAGCAGCCTCGGGAGGCCCGTGAGGAACCTCAGCAGCCTCGGGAGGCCCGTGAGGAACCTCAGCAGCCTCGGGAGGCCCGTGAGGAACCTCAGCAGCCTCGGGAGGCCCGTGAGGAACCTCAGCAGCCTCGGGAGGCCCGTGAGGAACCTCAGCAGCCTCGGGAGGCCCGTGAGGAACCTCAGCAGCCTCGGGAGGCCCGTGAGGAACCTCAGCAGCCTCGGGAGGCCCGTGAGGAACCTCAGCAGCCTCGGGAGGCCCGTGAGGAACCTCAGCAGCCTCGGGAGGCCCGTGAGGAACCTCAGCAGCCTCGGGAGGCCCGTGAGGAGCCTCAGCAGCCTCGGGAGGCCCGTGAGGAGCCTCAGCAGCCTCGGGAGGCCCGTGAGGAGCCTCAGCAGCCTCGGGAGGCCCGTGAGGAGCCTCAGCAGCCTCGGGAGGCCCGTGAGGATCCTCAGCAGCCTCGGGAGGCCCGTGAGGAGCCTCAGCAGCCTCGGGAGGCCCGTGAGGAGCCTCAGCAGCCTCGGGAGGCCCGTGAGGAGCCTCAGCAGCCTCGGGAGGCCCGTGAGGAGCCTCAGCAGCCTCGGGAGGCCCGTGAGGAGCCTCAGCAGCCTCGGGAGGCCCGTGAGGAGCCTCAGCAGCCTCGGGAGGCCCGTGAGGAGCCTCAGCAGCCTCGGGAGGCCCGTGAGGAGCCTCAGCAGCCTCGGGAGGCCCGTGAGGAGCCTCAGCAGCCTCGGGAGGCCCGTGAGGAGCCTCAGCAGCCTCGGGAGGCCCGTGAGGAGCCTCAGCAGCCTCGGGAGGCCCGTGAGGAGCCTCAGCAGCCTCGGGAGGCCCGTGAGGAGCCTCAGCAGCCTCGGGAGGCCCGTGAGGAGCCTCAGCAGCCTCGGGAGGCCCGTGAGGAGCCTCAGCAGCCTCGGGAGGCCCGTGAGGAGCCTCAGCAGCCTCGGGAGGCCCGTGAGGAGCCTCAGCAGCCTCGGGAGGCCCGTGAGGAGCCTCAGCAGCCTCGGGAGGCCCGTGAGGAGCCTCAGCAGCCTCGGGAGGCCCGTGAGGAGCCTCAGCAGCCGCGGGAGGCCCGTGAGGAGCCTCAGCAGCCTCGGGAGGCCCGTGAGGAGCCTCGGCAGCCTCGGGAGGAGCCTCGGGAGGCCCGTGAGGAGCCTCGGGAGGCCCGTGAGGAGCCTCGGGAGGCCCGTGAGGCCCGTGAGGAGCCTCAGCAGCCTCGTGAGGCCCGTGAGGAACCTCAGCAGCCTCGTGAGGCCCGTGAGGAACCTCAGCAGCCTCGTGAGGCCCGTGAGGAACCTCAGCAGCCTCGTGAGGCCCGTGAGGAACCTCAGCAGCCTCGTGAGGCCCGTGAGGAACCTCAGCAGCCTCGTGAGGCCCGTGAGGAACCTCAGCAGCCTCGTGAGGCCCGTGAGGAACCTCAGCAGCCTCCCCCGAGGCCTTGACCAGCCCCCTCGGTTGGCTCAACCCCACGGCGAGGCCGTCCCCCGTCGGGTAAGTCCCCGGTTGGCCCGCCCACCGCCAAGCTGCTCACAGCCCCTGCTCCGGTCATCAGTCGTGGTTAAGACCCCCCGAAAACTGACATTGCCCGTGCGAGTGCATTCTGGGGGGGCGCATGTAGTGTTTACCTTATTGGGACATAATCCACGGGCACGGGCCAGTGGGGCTTTTGATGGTGTGGGCGTGGTGTGCGCGCAGTTGTTGGAGCCACGCTTCTAAGAGGGTTTTGGCATTACAAAAGCTATTTGAGTTCCGGTCGCGATTTCAGTGCTGTTGGAATAAAGGAGCTTTGCACAGCTAATCAATGTCTCGTCCTCTCATCATCCACAACTCCTACAGTACATACATACATACATACATACATACATACAGACAAACACTGTTGTAGACTGCTTTGCCCTACGGGCTATGCCGTAAAGATTCACTAAAACTTCCGTTGGGAGGTTAGATGTGCCACTGGTATGAAAAAAAATAATTGGGAAACATGAAATGAAGGAAAGGTGTGCAAACAGCATTTTCAACAAAAAAGAGGGGGCTAAGCGATTGCAACCAACAGAGGCATGGAACTCGGTTTCAGTTTGAATTGTCCACAGAAGGGAAATTATTCGCTTATTGCTTGAAAAAAGCGGTGATGAGGGAATTTGCGGGTAACACACTTTATTTGGAAATTCTCCATTGGAGATCACTGACGTGTTTGGGCAGTTATTTTATAATGACATCCCCAATTTGAGCAGAAAAGAGGGGAATGTGGCAGAACTGTGGACCACTTACAGGGTTTTGGTGTGGACAAAGAAGGAAAAAGTACTTTTAAGCATTGTAGTCATAATGTTTAGAAAGAGAAAAAGAACGGCCGAAATTCACACATTCTAAACCAGGGGAACCACATAATTAAAGATTGGAGGAGGAAGTATGACTGGAAAGCGAAAATGAGTGCAATTCAAAGGGATTTACAAGAGGATTCCAACCAACTTGGAAAGTACAGAAAGTACGAAGCTCTGATTGCAACAACTTATCTATTCTGCAGCAATATCAAACACCAGTCGCTGAATCAAGAACTGAAACACTTAGCCACCTATCGCTTGTATTGTTTTGAGGTGGCACAATTTGGTTATCGAGGCGTTCAGTAATTTTGGATGAAAATCCTATCATTATCAGAACCTTCAGAGAGTGTTATAAAATAGCGGTTCATTAAAAAAAAAACATGGCCGCTCATAAGTTGTGATGTTGTGGATGGAGACAGGTGAAGGCTTATATTGTTGCGTTTGTGGGGGGTAGGGATACCTTAATTCAAGTAGAGTGTATACAGTCACGTGAAAAAGTAAGTACACCCCATGTAAAGTTTAGACTTTTTCAACATATTTCAACATACAGCTATTTGATCTTCATTTCAACAATATTGATAGATAAAGGTGATATAATATAACAAATTTCATGAAACATTTACATTTTGTAGTCCATTGTATCATTTAAATAAACATAAATGCAAATTTTGCATGTGGAAAAAGTATGTACACCCCTACATTTATCACTACTTCAAATACCTAAAATTAGAATCAGGTGCACCAGCTCAGGTGCAAATGATTAGAACATCGTTCGAGAGGATCTTGGAGGAACCTGTCTTATTTAAACCTCAGACATTTAGTTTGGTTTGCTCTTTGTTGTTGAAGTGTGCGGCGTCACCATGCCTAGATCAAAAGAGCTCTCTGAGGCCTTCAGAAAGAAGGTTATAGATGCCTACGACTCTGGGAAGGGATTTAAAAAGATCTCCAAACAATTTGAAATCAATCATTCGACTGTCCAGAAGATCATCTACAAGTGGAGAACATTCCAAACAACTGCCAACTTGTTCAGGCCAAGCCGCCCCAGCAAGTTCAGCCCGAGAGCAGACCGCAAGATGCTGAAAGAAGTCTCTAAGAACCCCAGAATGTCCTCACGGGACCGACAGGTAGCTCTGGCCACTGTTAATGTCAAAGTGCACAAGTCTACCATTAGAAAGAGGCTGCACAAATTTGATCTACATGGGAGGTGTGCCAGGAGGAAACCTTTGCTGTCCAGAAAGAAAATCAGGGCAAGACTAAAGTTTGCAAATGAACACCCAGGCAAAGACCAGCACTTCTGGAACAATGTGCTCTGAACAGATGAGTCAAAGGTAGAGCTATTTGGCCACAGTACCAGAAGACATGTTTGGCGAAAACCAAAGACAGCATTTGACCACAAGAACCTGATACCAACTGTAAAGCATGGTGAGGGAAATATTATAGTTTGGGGCAGCTTTGCTGCATCAGGGCCTGTGCAGCTCACCATCCTAGAATCCACTATGAATTCTTCATTGTACCAGAGGGTGCTTGAGGATAATGTGAGGCCATCTGTCGGGAAGTTGAAGCTCAACTGAAGGTGGACCTTGCAACATGACAATGACCCTAAACATGCCAGTAAATCCACCAAGGAATGGCTGAAAAGAAAGAAATGGAGGGTTCTGGAATGGCAAAGTCAAAGCCCGGATCTAAATCCCATCGAGATGTTGTGGGGGGATTTGAAACGAGCTGTGCATGCAAGAAACCCCTCAAACATCGCACAGCTGAAAGAATTCTGCATGGAGGAGTGGGCAAAAATTTCTCCCAGTCGATGTCAGATACTGGTCGACAGTTGTAAGAAACGCCTACTTGAGGTTGTTTCTGCCAAAGGGGGCAATACCACCTATTAGAGCCAAGGGTGTACTTACCTTTTCCACACGCGAAATTTGCATTTATGTTTATTTAAATTATACAATGGACCACAAAATGTAAATGTTTCTTGATATTTGTTAAATTATATCACCTTTATCTATCAATATTGTTGAAATGAAGATCAAATAGCTGTATGTTGAAATATGTTGAAAAAGTCTAAACTTTACATGGGGTGTACTTACTTTTTCACGTGACTGTAGATAAGTGTGCTCCGACTGCCGTGAAGAAGAAGAAACCTCGATGTATCATAAGTAGGGAATTTGTGTAGACCGGATGTTGGGTAAGCTTGTAGCTTCGTCCCCATCAGAGGGATGGGGCTTGTTAATTAGCGAGGAAGAACCACCTTTAGAGGCCATTTTTCCCTGCAGAGCAGGGGTTGGCCTTTTTTGGGCACCATGGTCCCCTTTTTGAAGCAATGTTTTACGGCCGGATGCCCTTCCTGCCACCAACCCTGTTAGTCGACTCTTGCGACACGCAGGGAATTACCAGTGAACTGGTACTCAATTTGCCGACCTCGGAAGGATGACAGGCTGAGTCAACCCCCCTGGCGTTAATTCAGTGATCAACCAGGATTCGAACCCAGGATCCTAGGATCCCAAGCGGCACCCTAACCACTAAGCCAACACCAGGCTAAAAAAGAAAAAGGGAGGATTATGGGTAATTGGGTAATTATGGGTAATGGGATTATGGGTAATTAATTCCCTGTTTGTAATTGCCTCTGTAAGCTTTTCCTGTGTTCCTTATGATACCGCACTACGCATCTAGCCAGAAATCGGCCATTAAACACACTAATTAAAAACCAACCGGAAACCAGGTATGAAGCATTACCATGGATAACACCGACTTGGTGAGCGCAGATGCACAAAAGCTCTGTGGAGACACGCCCAAACAGCAGTGATTGGACAGAGATTTTATTGGCACAGAGGACTGGTAAGATGGGACTATGGGATTGGTGAAGCAGGCACGGATGAACACACCCAATGTGTGTATGGCATACAAAATAGTTGAAGCGGCTGACATTTGCCCCTTCTCGCTTATTCTGATTCTGGATCCCATAGCGAACGGTCGCATTTTGGCTCTCTCATCATCGACGTCCTCTCGCCCTTCTCATTTTGGAGGTGGTGGTGAATGGTCGTGTGCCGACATTTTTCTCTTATCTCTTGGGTCCGGACTTTGTTGGTGAATGGTCGCTGTTGCTCTTGCGCAAGGAAGCTTCATCGTGAACAGTCGTGTTCAGAGATCTTGCTAGTGGTCGTGAGGAGGACATCTTTCTAGTGGTCGTGAGGAGGCGGAAATGCAGATGGAGAGCTGCGGTTTTGGTGCAGAGATCGTGAGGACAAGCATGGCTAGTGGAGCCTGCACACCTGCTCCTTCGCTTCGAAGGAGCCAGGAGTGAGCAATACGCACAGTGAGGCCTAGTTCGCGCCAACAAATGTGCGTTTCCCGCCAAGGCCTGAGACGATCTTTGATGATTCCTGACGAGATACACCAGCCGATTTGAGCTAAGTGCCCACTAAATAACACGTTTATTTTCAGTTATTTTATCCTTTGTCTGTATTCGGGTCTGTTTGGGGGCGCTCCAATTTAGGAATATAGTTTCATTTATCGTGCATTTTTCTTTGTTGCCAGCATTTTCTTTAATAAATCCGGTATTTTTGTACATTTTACTTTCGTGTTGAGTTAATTTATCCAGGTGTGAAGACTGCTGGTGGGATCCATGAAGGTAAGTGCTCTTCGGTCTCTTCCTCTCCGCGTGTATACCGAATACCGTCATATTGAATTGAACACCTTGGAGTGTCATGCTCGTTCGGCAATCCGTTTCCGTGGAGGATTTTAATCACCAGGAACGCAACAATATATATCTGGCTCAAAGTGTAACCAATATTGAAACACAATTAACCTTTTTAAAGTCCAGGAAATAATTTAAATTAATGAATAAAATAAAATAAATTCACTTTTTAAGGCCATTTTCCCTGCTAGAGCTGAGGTTAGCCTTGCGGGCCCCACGACAATCATCATGGTTCCCTTTTTGAGGCAATGTTTTTTTTTTATGGCCGGATGCCCTTCCTGACGCCAACCTTTAGTCGCCTCTTACGACACGCAGGGATAAGGTGTACCTATTCTAAACCGGGGCACACACCGGCAGAATAATTTAATTTAAATTAATAGATTAACTTAAACTTTTACCGTAACTGTGGACGGGTACTTTTGCTAGTTAGTAAGGACTATTAGGTTTGCTTGCCTGTCTGTCCATCCATCCATCCCACCTGTGTGTCGTTTTTCACTTTTCCCCATACACTTTAACATATTCAATGGAAACTTGGTACATAGCTTTATTATGATAAGTTCCAGAACACATTCAAGTTTCATGGAGTTTCGTCAATTTTTCAGAGTTATTCCCTTTTTGGACTTAGAAAATATCACATAGGTAGGAAACGTGTATTGCAAAGCAATTCTCACTCTTTTATTGCCAATACTCTGCCTTAATAAGACGGTTCGCAGAGTAGGCTTTTCCATTTCAGCAAAAGCAGTTTAATATCGACAAAGGTCGGTCTGTTTAGTCGAAGAAGACCTGGTTTGAGGACAAAAACGTTCTGGATAACCAAACTTACCAGGTGAAAAACATTCTACCGTGTTAGTTCAGGCATACACCTGATAGTATTGACAGTCAACATGGAATACAAAAATAACATTAAGAACGTTAGATCTACATTAGATGCAGGAAGTACAATGTACGCCAGCTATCGAAAAGACAATATATTCTTGTCTGCTCGGTACGAGAACCAAGAGGCAACATTGTAACCTGAGAAACCACATCACCAAACGGAGAAAATCGAGTTATTAGTGTCTCATTCTTTATAAATGGCGGGATATTGGAAAGCATTAGATTCACGGCTTGTGTGTCGAGTGGTCACGCTGAAAACAAAGTGGCCATTATCGGATTTGGGCGAGTGTGCGGATTTGGCGTGTGTGCTGGTTTCGATGAATGTTAGTGTTTTGGCTTGGGTGATTGTGCGGGTTTGGGTTTGGGCGAGTGTGCGGGTTTGGGTTTGGGCAAGTGTGCGGGTTTGGGTTTGCGCAAGTGTGCGTGTTTGGGTTTGGGCGAGTGTGCGGGTTTGGGTTTGGGCGAGTGTGCGGGTTTGGGGTTGGGCGAGTGTGCGGGTTTGGGGTTGGGTGATTGTGCAGGTTTGGGTTTGGGCGAGTGTGCGGGTTTGGGTTTGCGCGAGTGTGCGGGTTTGGGTTTGGGCGATTGTGCTGGTTTGGGTTTGGGCGATCGTGCGGGTTTGGGCGAGTGTGCGGGTTTTAGTTTGGGTGATTGTGCGGGTTTGGGCGAGTGTGCAGGTTTCGGTTTGGGTGATTGTGCGGGTTTGGGTTTGGGCGAGTGTGTGCATTTTGGCGAGTGTGTTGGTTTCGATGAATGTTAGTGTTTTGGTTTGGGTGAGTGTGCGCATTTGGGTTTGAGCGAGTGTGCGGGTTTGGCTTTGGGCAGGTGTGCGGATTTAGGTTTGGGTGAGTGTGCGGGATTGGGTTTGGGCGAGTGTGTGGGTTTGGGTTTGGGTTTGGGTGATTGTGCGGGTTTGGGTTTGGGCAAGTGTGTGGGTTTGGGCGAGTATGCGGGTTTCAGTTTGGGTGATTGTGCGGGTTTGGGTTTGGGCGAGTATGCGGATTTTTCAAGTGTGCTGGTTTTCGATGAATGTTAGTGTTTGGGTTTGGGCGAGTGTGCGGTTTTGGGTTTGGGCGAGTGTGTGGGTTTGGGTTTGGGCGAGTGTGCGGATTTAGGTTTTGGTGAGTGTGCGGATTTAGGTTTATGTGAGTGTGCGGATTTAGGTTTGGGCGAGTGTGCGGATTTAGGTTTGGGCGAGTGTGCAGGTTTGGTTTTGTGCGAGTGTGTGGGTTTGGGTTTGGGCGAGTGTGCGGGTTTAGGTTTGGGTGAATGTTCGGGTTTTCGTTTTTGGCAAGTGTGCATATTTAGGATTGGGCGAGTGTGCATATTTAGGATTTAGCGAGTGTGTGTATTTAGGATTGCGTCAGCGTGTGGGTTTTGGTTTAGGCAAGTGTGTCGTTTTGGTTTGGGCAAGTGTGCATATTTAGGATTGGGCGAGTGTGCATAGTTAGGATTGAGCAACAACAACAACAACAACAACAACATGCATCTTAAGGCCATTTTCCCTGCAAGAGCGGGGGTTAGCCATATTTAGGATTGAGCGAGTGTGCATATTTAGGATTGCGTCAGTGTGTGGGTTTTGGTTTAGGCAACTGTGTGGTTTTGGTTTGGGCAAGTGTGCATATTTAGGATTGGGCGAGTGCGTATTTAGGATTGTACAGATGTGCTGGTTTTGGTTTGGGTGATTGTGCACACCACCCCTGCACACCACCTGACCCCACCCCTCCATACCAGCCGACCCCACCCCTCCATACCACCCGACCCCTCCCCTCCATACCACTCGACCCCTCCCCTCCATACCACCCGACCCCTCCCCTCCATGCCACCCGACCCCACTCCTGCACACCACCCGACCCCACCCCTGCACACCACCCGATCCCACCCCTCCATACCACCCGACCCCACCGCTGCACACCACCCGACCCCACCCTTCCATACCACCCGATCCCACCCCTGCACACCACCGGACCAGGCCTCTGCACACCACCCGACCCCACCCCTGCACACCACCCGACCCCGCCCACCACCCGACCCCTCCCCTCCATGCCACCCGACCCCTCCCCTCCATGCCACCTGACCCCACTCCTGCACACCACCCGACCCCACCCCTCCATACCACCTGACCCCACCCCTGCACACCACCCGACCACACCCCTCCATACCACCCGACCCCACCCTTCCATACCACCCGATCCCACCCCTGCACACCACCGGACCCCGCCCCTGCACACCACCCGACCCCGCCCACCACCCGACCCCTCCCCACCCCTGCACTCATACTCCTCCAAACAAACCTCCCTTGCCCTCTCTCTCCCACCTTTCACACTCATGTCATCCTTTCTCTCTCCCATCATCCTCTTCCTATTCTAAATTTTATTATATTTAACCTCTTTCCACTTCCATACATAAAAAAAAAAAATAGCCCCTTTTGCTTCACTTTCCACCGCATTTTTAACACTCCTCTCTCTTCTACATGACCTCCCAATTTCCATTCTTCTTTTTTTTAATCCATACAAGACTCGGGGAAGAGCGAGGTGATTTAGGGCAAAGACGCAACGAGCTGGCAGTGGGACCACAGGTACACAAAACGAGCAAGGGAATTCGTGAACAAGAAAATACGAAATGAGGGGAAATATGTTAGATTTTCATGATAAAAATAAAATAAAGATAAAGGCGAGTGCTGTGAAATGTGTCGCGAACCTGCATGGTCGGTGGTTCTCTAAGGTAGGTTTTGGTTAAGATTCACGGCGAGTTGTCCTTATTAAGCTCCACAGCATTTCCAAGCTGATCGATGCAGACAGGGACAGCGCAGTGTCTCTGTAATTACTGCTCTGGCCCTGAGAGAGTTCAACCAAACTCTGCTCAGTAATGGAAGGACAGCTAACGGGGAAGGGGGGAGAGGGGTGGCTATGGTGGCTCCAGATCAATGTCTGAGACTCTGAGCAGCCTGGATCAACCTGCAATTAAACCATGTGGGATTATCAGGAATGGAACGGATCATAAAACAACAACAACATGCATTTTAAGGCCATTTTCCCTGCAAGAGCGGGGGTTAGCCTTGCGGTCCCCATGACAATCTTCTCCATTTTGCCCTATTTTCTGCATCTCTCCTTGTTAACCCCTTTGCCCGCATTTCTTCTTCCCCCATCTTTAGCCAAGTCTTTCTCGGTCTTCCCCGTCCTCTACTTCCTTCTACATTCATTTCCATCACTCTTCTCAACCAGTCACTTTCATCCTTCCTCAACACATGACCAAACCATCTCAACCTGTTCCTCTTCACAACATCAATCACAGGCTCTATTCCCATCATCTTTCGCAATTCATCATTTGTCTTCCTCTCTCTCAACGATACTCCACACATCCACCGAACCATTCGCATTTCCACCCTTTCCAGCCTTCGTTGCTGCTCTACATTCATTACCCATGTCTCGCTCCCATAAATCATAACACTTCTCACACATGCAGCATACACCTTTCCCTTCAGCTTCAACGACACTCCCCTCATCATCAGCACACCACTCAGTTCCCGAAACTTCTTCCATGCACATCTCACTCGAGCAACCGTTGCCGAGTCTGATCCACCTTCTCCATTCAGCATGTCTCCGAGGTAGCAAAATGTTTTCACACCTTCCAGCTTCACGCCGTCTCCAAGATCCAACTCAAAATTTCCTCCATCTGCAGCTCCCTCTGTGCACACCTTATACACTTGAATGTAGCTGCCACACTGGTTAATGACTCTCTCAAACCACTACATTTTTGATGAATCCACTCAGCGCACATTGTATGAGACGGATCATGTTGATGACAATTAATATTAATAACAATTCGTGTATTTTGGAAACTTTCTTTCTTTTCAGCATCAACATTTGTCCATTTCAAATGCTACCTAAACACTGAATCCAGCCATACACTGAGGTGACTCTTCCATGCCTATAGCCAGTTAAATATGGCTCACACTTGTTGAAGAGATCCATTTTACATCTTTTATAATACCTTGTCGCTAAAATAAAGTGGTCAAAGCAAATTACAACTAGAAAGCATCTGAAAATGCAAAGCCCATCTGTGCCCGTTTGTATTCGGAAATCTTCTTCTTCATTCTGCTCAACATAACGAAAAAAAAAGTTTTTTTAAAAAACCACAAAATTGAATATTGACAATTCTATGCAGCCTCAACCTTTGAGCTTTTGATCTAAAAAAAAACTAAAAAAAACAATAGACTCCTCGCTTTTGATTAGTGAACCAACTCAATGATCCGATATGCAAATTATTTAAATTTCAGGTCAATCGGGTGAAAATTGGCGTTTTTCCACAACCTCGACAGTTAACCTTTTGATCTAAAAAAAACAAAACAATCGGCTTCTAGCTTTTGATGGGTGGAACAATTCAGTGACCCGATATGCAAATTATTTAAATTTCAGGTCAATTGGATTAAAATTTATGATTCTATATGATGCTGACCTTTGACCTTTTGACCAAGTTATTAATTTGTCTTCTCCATATTATCATAATAAAGCTTTGTTGAAAATTAGATTACAAAACTCAAATGGTAAATTTAAATTTTGGGTCAATTGGATTAAAATTTATGATTCTATATGATGCTGACCTTTGACCTTTTGACCAAGTTATTAATTTGTCTTCTCCATATTATCATAATAAAGCTTTGTTGAAAATTTGATTACAAAACTCAAATGGTAAATTTCAATTTCAGGTCAATTGGATTAAAAATTATGATTCTATATGATGCTGACCTTTGACCTTTTGACCGAGTTATTAATTTGCCTTCTCCATATTATCATAATAAAGCTTTGTTGAAAATTAGATTACAAAACTCAAATGGTAAATTGAAATTTCAGGTCAATTGGATTAAAATTTATGATTCTATGTGATGCTGACCTTTGACCTTTTGACCGAGTTATTAATTTGTCTTCTCCATATTATCATAATAAAGCTTTGTTGAAAATTTGATTTCAAAACTCAAATGGTAAATTTAAATATTAGGTCAAATTGATGAAAATTGATGATTTTATGTGACGCTGATCTTTGACCTTTTTACCTTTTGACCAAATTATGAATTTGCCTTCTCCATATTATCATAATAAGGCTTTCGTGAAAATTCGATTACAAAACTCAAATGGTAAAAAGTTATAGCCCAGACAGACACACACACACACACACACACACACACACACACACACACACACACACACACACACACACACACACACACACACACACACACACACACACACACACACACACACACACACTGCCAAACCCCGTCTTCTGCTGCGCGGGGGACGGGCTAATTAATCTGAAGCTTTCAACATTATTGAAATCCCTGATGAGGCCGAAGCACAATGTCTGCTGTTCTCCTCCCATCAGAGACGGGTTAGCGGCCTCTGTTTTTGCTGCCCCTCTTCTGTTGTGGCTGCCCATGTGACATACCCCCTGACGCCTCAACCTCTCGACCCACCCCAGTTCCTCCAGGACACACACGTTAATCCAGTAATCCCCTCCTGGTTAAACTCACAAAATTCAAGAAGGACCTCAGAATATAATTGGCAGACAGATCGAAATGTCGTGGGGGCTACACACAATTGAAGGCTCATGAGATGTCCAGATTGGTGGCAATGACGACATATTTGAGGTTTAGTGCGTCCATCAATTATTCAGTTTTCAGAAGCAATATGTCCATGGTAGAATATCTCGGGAGGAAGCTTATAACTACACATGACCAGATATTACAAAGTTGGAGAAGATATAATACCTGAGGGCTGCAGCAATGTTATATTCCATCACTTTGTTGACGCTGAGCAGGAGGTACTGAGTAGATCAACCTTGTCCACAGGGGTGACAGCAGCAACTTTCCAAGATGAAGGCAGACGAGCATCTGAGAAAGACCTGGAGAAGAAGGAGGTACGATTTTTCAGCATTGACACCCTCCGTTTGTTCAGCTCATTTCATATCGGGTTGGTGCTGTCATCTGTTTTATTACTTGCAAAAGCGAAGATTTTTCAAGTATATTGGTCGGTTGCGTTTGTGCTTCTGTCTGTCTGTCTGTCTGTCTGTCTGTCTGTTTGTCACCGACCTACAGGTCACAATTTTCAACCGATCTTCACGAAACTTTACCAAATGGTAGGGTTGGTCAAAAGCAAGAAGCCTATTGTTTTTGGGGTCAAAATGTCAAAAGGTCAACATAGGCCAAAGGTCACCAACTTTGCAAAATTTCTAAAATCCTCAATTTTCATCCGATTGACTTGAAATTTAAAGAGGACGTGCATATCTGGTCATTGAATTCAACCACCAAGTATTTTTGAGGTCAACATAGGCCAAATTTCTAAAATCCTCAATTTTCATCCAATTGACTTGAAATTTGAAGAGGACTTGCATATCTGGTCACGGAACTCAACCACCAAGTATTTTTGAGGTCAACGTAGGCCAAAAGGTCAACATAGGCCAAGTTTCAAAAATCCTCAATTTTCATCCGATTGACTTGAAAATTGAACAGCATTTGCACATTGAGTCACTAAATAGGGAAACTAACTATTATTGAGGTCAAAAGGTCAAAGGTCAACTCAAGGTCAACCTTCCAAAATCTTCATTTTTCATCTGAAAAATCGTCACTTTTCTTGCTATTGACCCAAGCTTTGATCAAGATTGTCAACTTAAATGTTGATGAAATGGCCAATTTGCTGTATCAATGGGAAAAAATTTATTGGAGGGGGGGTGGATTTTGCAAGTATCGTGCTCCGCATGATGTCTTCTTGTTTTACTTAGTGATGTACAGACTTGGCATTTAAAATGGAATTTTATTTTTTCTTGACTTGGGTTTACTTTCTGAACTCAGTATATCAATCTGGTGAGTTTCTTTTACACTTTGGTGATTTATTTGTTAAAAGAACCATGTCACTGATTGTCTGTCGCAGCAAGAAGTCAACAACAGGATTATATCACAGGTGGCGTGGCAAAATGTACGGACAGGTGCATTTGATGATTGGCTTCACAGTCGGGTATACAAGGGTTGTTGCGTTCTGTATTAGTGGAAAACAACTGCTGCACATCTCCAAAAGTTATTGCCGCTTCCTCTGGAGCTGGTCCATCAACTCGACAATGCTGTTTGTCATGGAGTGGTGGCTTTACGAAATTACGGCATGAAACAGCGTGCTATTGATCGGCAGTATGGCATCACTCAAGGTCAGGTGTCAAAGATCCTGAAACGAAATGCTCAGAGGGGTGTCCCTACTCCAATACCGAGGCCAGGACGTCCCTGCAGAACCACAAGGAGGGATGATCGCCAGCTGCACCGGTTAGTCCGCAATGGCCGTACCAAGTCAGCTAATCGGCTTAGGGCTGAGTGGCAGCAACTGACAAATGTGCCTGTATCCAGAAGGCTAGTCAACCAACAACTGGTTCAAGCAGGCTATCGTGCCAGGCATCCCCTGAGAAAGCCACGCCTGACCAGACAACACCACCAGCGCCGATTGCAGTGGGCCAGAGAGCACCGTCAATGGCAGCCAGGACACTGGAATCACATGACCTTCAGTGACGAGTCTAGATTTCTGGTCTATCGTCAAGATGGCCACGTCCGAGTGCGCAGACAAGTGCATGAAGCCTACAACAAAGATTGTATAGTGCCAAGAGTCCAAGCTGGAGGTGGTGGGGTGACCGTTTGGGCTGCTTTTCATGCAGAGGGCAAAACTGACCTGGTTGTTCTGAATGGAAACCTGAACCAGTTCAAGTACAGGGCCATTCTGGAAGAAACATTGCTTCCATTTGCTCGTGCAGCCTTTCGAGGAAACTTTGTCTTCCAAGATGACAATGCACAGCCTCATCGGGCTCGCATGATCCAACACTATCTTGCTGACCATGGTGTAGAGCATATGGAGTGGCCTGCCATGTCCCCGGATATGAATCCGATAGAGAACTTGTGGGCAGAATTAACGTGTCAAATCGACCACTTGGACCAGCAGCCGACCTCTGTGCGTGAATTACAGCCGGCTATTGTCACTGCATGGCAAGCGATTCCTGTCCAAACCTTGGCAAATCTCGTGAACAGCATGCCTCAACGTGTACGTGCTCTCCTGAATGCTCGTGGGGGTTACACGAAGTACTGAACTGTAACTTTACTGTCCGTAATCCCAGTCGTAATTTAACTTTTGTTTTTGTTTAAAAAAAAATTGGCTAATGTGCAAAATAAAGAGATACTTCTGGAAAACGTACAGAAGTTTAACACAGTACTGTCCATGAATTGAGTTCGATATCAGTTTACATCACTCTCAAGGATCAATTTATTTGCTTCGAAATGTCAAATGTGGTTTTTGTTTATTTTAAAGGTCACATTAACAAAATCTAGAATAATTTCAACATAATTCCAATGAAATTTTGGTTCTAAGACATCTTGAAAAGTAAGTTCAACCCCACAAAAAAAAAATCCATATTAAATGCCAAGTCTGTAAAATAGAAGCTAAAGCAAAACCAACAAGTTCAACTGTCAATGTGTCCACGAAGATTGAGATTGTAATGTTGTGATTGTTCCACCATTATGACGAGTCTTTTAACATGTGATCTGGGCTGATGGCCGCATTTAACAGAAGCCATGCCAAGGCCAAGCCCAACTTCTTTTAGTCGGATAAATCTGATAGAGTTTGGGGAGACAATTTCGTTTCTGACATTTGCCACTCTCCCAATCACTTAGACTAAAAAAAAAATTAGATGTAAATTTACATCTAACTTTAAAACACTTAACTTAGCTCCACAAATCCACGAATCATCTGAGTTGTCGCTCCAAAAATCAGCCGGGTCCTGGTAGGGAAAAGATTCAAGACAAATTAACTGCACTTTGTGCGGACTCTGTGTTCCAATATTTCGTGCTTTAATTGCCTGTCCTCCGTGCAGCGGGAGGTGGGGTTTTGCAATTGTGTGTGTGTGTGTGTGTGTGTGTGTGTGTGTGTGTGTGTGTGTGTGTGTGTGTGTGCGTGTCAATGTAATGGCAAATGTTCCGTATACTGATAAGACATTGCAAACAGTTGGATGAACAAAATGTATCATTAATTCAACCAAAATAAAGCGAGAGATCAGCATGTATGTTTCGATTGCGAGAGTAAACAGCGACAATACACGTGATCGATCATGCAACACCTTTTGTTTTCCCCTTTTCCAATATGGCGGTCGCGTATCCAAGCAAAATCACGTGACCGTGACGTCACGCCGACCCCCTCTCATTGATAACATGTAAAAATCACTGTGAATATAATCAACAGGTTAAGTTTGAAAAGTCAGGTAAGAGGTCAGTGTCACATCAGGTTCAATGTTATTGCTCAGTGTCACATCAGGTTCAATGTCCCAGAGAAAGGCATTAAAATAACAGGGAAAGAGTGAACACCGCCATCATGACAATTTCAACCTTCTCAACCTTTCCAAAAACCAACTTTGTGGATCATCATCATTAAACGGAGATTACAGGTAACACCAACCCTGACCATCCATATGCTCCAGCTCGACCATGAAAAATTATCTCAAGAGAAGGGAACGAAAACCAAGGATTGTGTCGTAACATCAAACCTCAATGATCAGAGGAAATAGAGTTCTGGGAATCCTTGGGATGTCGGGAAAGCATAAACATGGATGGTCGAGCTATGAGGTCCTTTGAATAGCATGAAAGAGAAGAGGAGCGGCCATCGCGTGTGGTCAACGTACCTGATGAGGTGGCCGCAGGACTACTCTGGAGCCTCAGATTCTGGAGGTCTTGAAGAATGTCGATCCAGGGATCCCACATGTGTTGGAAAGTCATTTTTCTGACGCCAGAGCAATGACCACAAGAATGGGAGGGAGGACTCCATCTACACTCTACAGGGTGATTCACATACGACGCACTATTTTGTTTTTGAATAACTCTGTGTTGCGTGAACCGATTTACTTGTAATTTGCAGCACTTGTAGACAAATGTTCCCCATTTATTATGTGAAAATTTCAGTAAAAAATAATTGATACAAATTTAGTTATGGGTGTCGATATGGCGGCCGTCATTTTCGATCACTCGGAAGAGTCTCTGCTTGTATTCGAGCATGGTTTTCTGCCGCATTTCATCAGTGATCTCCCAGAAGGCATTCCTGATGCGGTGCTTGAGTTCCAGCAAGTCTCTTGGTCGAGTCGTGTACACTTTGGACATTGCATGGCAGCACCCAGCTTCGACCAAACTCCGTTCGAAGACGTCGTTTCACTTCGATTAAGCTTTTTGTGGCCTCATACCAGGTTGCAGCTTTTGCACGCTCCTGACTGTTGTAACTTGCCATTCTTGCTGATGTTTTCTTCACATTATGCTGCTAAAAGGTCGAAAGCTGACTCTAAGACCGGTTCCATAATTATCAACGTTTAAGAGCAATTTAATCGACATGTTAATCGACATGTCATGTCATGGCAAGTTTGTCAAGGCTGTTTCCCATCATCAAAAATGACGGCCGCCATATCGAGACCAATAACTAAATTTGTATCAATTATTTTTTAATGAAATTTTCACATAATAAATGGGGAACATTTGTCTATAAGTGCTGCAAATTACAAGTAAATCGGTTCACGCAACACAGAGTTATTCAAAAACAAAATAGTACGTCGTATGTGAATCACCCTGTATTTAAGAGAAATAACTAAATTGATACTGAAGGAACTGCGCTCCAACGCGAGTCGAAAGAATTGACGCGACCAAAGACGGAATTCGTCTGAGTTGCTTTATTGAAACAAAACAGCTCAGGTATTCTGACAAGCCCGTTTTTCAGGCAGCAATATATATACACATTTATGTCGGGAAGTTTGCCCGGCAAAAGCTATACGAGCGGTGTCAAGGGCGAGCCTTGGAAAGGCGAGTCTGGACCTGCCCGGGCGTGTTTGGCTGCGGCCTGGCAAGTCGAGGCTGGGCGTGCCCGGGCGCTCTGGGCGAGCCCTGGAAAGGCGATAGCGGGCATGCCCGGACGCTCTGGGCGAGCCCTGGAAAGGCGATAGCGGGCATGCCCGGACGCTCTGGGCGAGCCCTGGAAAGGCGATAGCGGGCATGCCCAGACGCTCTGGGCGAGCCCTGAACAGGCGATAGCGGGCATGCCCGGACGCTCTGGGCGAGCCCTGGAAAGGCGAGAGCGGGCATGCCCGGGAAAGACGAGACCGGGCGTGCCCGGGAGGTTCGGGCGTGCCCGGGAACAGTGAGTCTGGGCATGCCCGGGAGAGGCGCGTCTGGCCGTGTTCTGGCCGGTGCAAGGCGATTGTGTGCATCCAGCGGTAACCGCTACACACGCCCCTCCAGAATCGACCTGCACCGGCAGGGTCAATTTAAGGGGGGTCCGGATGACCCGGCCGAAGCAACCCCTGGAGGGTCGTGGGGAGGGGTCCGATGTGGTGGTGGGTGGTCGAGCGGGGGGAACTGTGGACGGGGGGCGGCCTCGCCGCGGAGGAAGGGCCAACCGTGGTGGTCGGTCGACGTCCATGTGCGCCGGTTTGAGGCAGTCCACAGAAATCCGGTCCGGCCGGCCGCCGAAGTCGACGATGAAAGACTTGTCGCCCCGTCGCAGGACCCGGAAGGGCCCGTCGTACGGCGGCCGGAGTGGCCCCCGGTGCGCGTCATGACGCACAAAGACGTACTCCGCTGTGCGAAGCGCCGGGGGGACGTAGGACTGGGGGCCACCGTGGCGGGACGTCGGCACGGGGGCAAATCGTCAGGCGGCCTCCTGGAGGTCCGAGCGCTGGCGAGCGGCGGACCAGGGACTGGTAGCGTCGGGCACGAATTCGCCCGGGACGCGGAGCGGCTGGCCGTAGACGAGCTCGGCGGCGGACGCCTGGAGGTCTTCCTTGGGGGCCGTGCGAAGGCCCAAAAGGACCCACGGCAGCCGGTCGGCCCAACCGTCGTCCTGAAGGCCGGCCATGAGTGCCGCCTTCATGGAGCGGTGAAACCGCTCGCACAACCCGTTGGCTTGGGGGTGGTAGGCCATGGTGCGGTGCAGCGTGACCCCCAACGAAAGGGCGACCGCGCCCCAAAGCTCAGACGTGAACTGTGGGCCGCGGTCGGACGAGATGTCCGCTGGTGCGCCGAAGCGCGCGACCCAGGTGGCGATGAACGCCTGCGCCACGTCGGCGGTGGTGGTGGAGGCGAGGGGCACAGCCTCCGGCCACCTGGTGGTCCTGTCCACCATGGTGAGCAGGTGGGTGAACCCCCGCGAGGGGGGCAGGGGACCCACCAGGTCCACGTGGACGTGGTCAAAACGCCGTTCAGGCACGGCGAAAGGTGCCAGCGGGGCCTGGGTGTGGCGGTGGACCTTGCCCCGCTGGCAGGCCGTGCAGGCGTTGGCCCAGTCGCGGATGTTTCGTCGAAGGCCGTGCCAGACGAAACGCGCCGACACCAGCTTCTGAGAAGCTTTCCGGCCCGGGTGAGAAAGGCCGTGGATGGAGGCGAAGATGCGGCGCTGCCAGGAAACGGGCACGATGGGGCGAGGCTGGCCCTGGGAGACGTCGCAGAGCAGGACGGTGCCCGCGAAGGGAATGTCGGCCAGGCGGAGGCCCGTGTCCGCCGCACGGAGTGCCTGCACCGAGGCGTCGGTGGTCTGGTTGGCCGCCATGAGCGCGAAGTCCACGCCGAGGAGGACCGCGTTCGCGCTGGCCCGAGAAAGACAGTCGGCCACGGCGTTGTCTTTGCCGGCGACGTGCCGGATGTCCGTGGTGAACTCCGACAAGGCGGAGAGGTGGCGCTGCTGGCGGGCCGACCACGGCTCCGTGACCTTAGCCATTGCGTAGACCAACGGCTTGTGGTCGACGAAAGCCGTGAACGGGCGGCCCTCCAGGAGGTGTCGGAAATGGCGAACGGCCAGGAATAGCCCGAGCAGCTCGCGGTCGAACGTGCTGTAGTTTAACTCATTCGGCCGGAGTTGCCGGCTGAAAAAAGCGAGTGGCTGCCAAACCCCGTCCACCCATTGCTCATGGACGGCGCCCACCGCGTAGTTGGAGGCGTCCGTAGTGAGGGCAATGGGCGCGTTGAGCACCGGGTGAGCCAGCAGCGTTGCGTCGGCGAGGGCCCGTTTGGCGCTGGCGAAGGCCGCGTCCATGGCCGCGTCCATGGCCGCGGACCAAACAATGTCTTGCTTGGCCGGCTTGCCCCGGAGGGCTTCGTAAAGGGGCCGCATGAGCTGAGCAGCGCGGGGCACGAATCGGTGATAAAAATTCACCATGCCGAGGAACTCTTGGAGGGCCTTGATGGAACGGGGACGCGGGAACGTGGTGATGGCCTCAACCTTGGTCGGCAGCGGCACGGCCCCGGTCTTGGTGATGCGGTGGCCCAAAAAGTCAACGGTCGTCGCGCCGAAGTGGCATTTGACCGGGTTGACAATTAAGCCGTGCTCGCTGAGGCGACCGAACAGTGTTCGGAGGTGGAGGAGGTGCTCGGCGCGGGACGTGCTGGCGACGAGGATATCGTCCAGATAGACGAAAAGAAACGGCAGGTCGCGCAGCACGCCGTCCATCAAGCGCTGGAACGCCTGGGCCGCGTTCTTGAGGCCAAACGGCATCCGCAAAAATTCGAACAGGCCGAACGGCGTGATGACGGCCGTCTTCGGGACGTCGGCCGCCCGGACAGGTACCTGGTGGTAGCCTCGTATCAGGTCAATTTTCGAAAAGATGACCCGTCCCGCCAAACGGGCGGAAAAGTCCTGAATATGCGGGATCGGGTACCTGTCGGGGGTGGTAGCGTCGTTGAGACGGCGGTAGTCACCACACGGGCGCCATCCACCCCCCGGCTTTGGCACGATGTGCAGTGGCGAGGCCCACGCGCTATCAGAGCGCCGCACGATGCCGCGGTGCTCCAACGCGTCGAACTCGGCCTTCGCCACGGCGAGCTTGGCCGGGTCGAGGCGGCGGGCCCTGGCGTAGACCGGCGGGGCCGTAGTGTGTATGTGGTGCTCGATCCCGTGCCACACCGCGACGGCCGAAAACGTCGGCCGCATGAGGGCCGGGAATTCCGCGAGCAGGCGAGCGAACTCGTTCGCTGCCGGGAGGGCGCACGCCAGTTCGGTCGGCGCGGAGCTGCTCATCGTGCACGCCAGGGAGCTGAAGGTCTCGGCGTTGACAAGGCGACGACGTTTGACGTCGACCAGCAGCCCGTGCGCGCAGAGGAAGTCGGCGCCCAGCAAAGCCATGGGGACGCAGGCGGTCACAAAAGTCCATTGAAAACGCTGGCTGCCGAAGCAGAGGGTGACGACGCGTGGGCCGAAAGTGCGTATGGCCGAGCCATTAGCAGCGACCAAAGAGGGGCCGCAAACGGCGTCCCGCCTGTCCTGCTCGGAGGCGGGTATGACGCTCAGTTGGGCGCCGGTGTCACACAGGAAACGCCGCCCAGACGCTTTGTCCCGAATAAACAGCAAGTTGCCCAAGTGGCCGGCGCTCATGGCTGGGAATGAACGCCGGCCCGGCCATTTCCCGACCTGCCGAAAGTGCACGGGGGCCGGCACGTCCGAGCCTTGTGTCCGAACCTGGCGTGGTAATAACACCACGCACGGTCAGGTGGAGGCTCCGGCCGTCGTGTCGGAAGCGGGCGGTGCGGTGTGGCGGCCGCCAGTTGCACCGGCAGTTCGGCCTCCAACCGCGCAGGGCGTCGGGCGTCGTGGGCGTCGCCTCGGACGGCGGCGGGCTCCAGGTAACCGCGCCGATGTGCTGGCCCACCGAGGAGATCTTATCGGCTTCCCTGGCGAGGGCGCTGGAATCCGTGATCAACGTGCCAGCCAGGGCGAGGCGTACCGGGTGAGGCAGCTGGTGAAGGAACAGCTCGCGGAACAGAAAATCCGGAGAGTGCTCACCGAGCAACGAGAGCATATAGTCCATGCGCTCTGACGGGCGCGTGTCGCCGAGCTCCGGCAGAGCGAGCAGGCGCCGTGCGCGTGCTGCCGGTGAGAGGGCGAAAGCATCGAGGAGGAGTGTCTTCAGCGCGTCGTATTTGTCAGCAGCCGGCGGGTGCTCGAGGAGGCTCAAGGCGCGGGCCGCGGTGGCGGAACCGAGCGCCGCCACAACATGGTGGAAGCGGGTGTCGTCCGCGGTGATGCCTCGCAGGGCGAACTGAGAGTCCGCCTGAGCGAACCAAACAGCGGCGTGAGCCTCCCAGAAGGTAGGCAGTTTAAGCGTCACTGCCGTATCCATGTCGGTAGGTCACCAATGAAGGATTTTTAGGGTGACACAGTCACAATTTCGGTCTTCGAGGCCGGCCGATAGGCACAGTGTGACCGGAAGGGACGAGGTTCTCCTGACCACGTGGCCCTTGACTTGGTTTGTCCGCACAATGTGGGCGCTTTCAGGATGAACTTTAGCCGGGGAGCGTTTGGGCGCCCCAGTCTGATACTGCCGCCCACGCGCAGAACAACTTGTGAGTGCACGTGGGTCCCGGCGGTCCCACTGGCCTAGCGCTACCATGTTTAGACAGCGAACTCCGTCCCCGGGCACCGGCACCTACTCCCGGAAGCAAGAGAGATCAGCAGTGCCGGGCACGGTAGGGCACCCGCGGAGCCCAGGCGGACCGGGGACGCGCGAGCCTACGCGTTAGTGGGCTACGGCGGAATCAATGGCTTCAGCCACGTCCGGGCCGATATTCGGCCCGGCCGCACCGGGAATGAACTGGTTCGACGCCCGCGCTAGAGAGGTCGCGGGCGACTGAGATGTGTTAACAAATTAATTAATTAATTTGAGATGTCCGATTCCTAGTGTTTGGAAATTTGGAAGAGCTTGAACCTAGCCCTTCCCTTGCGAGGGCAAGGAGGAACTTAACACTTGACACTTAAGCTTAGTTTGAAGTACACCCTGCCAGCGCTCCCGGTGGGACGGCAGGGCAACCAGAAGGGACGAGGTTCTCCTGACCACGTGGCCCTCGATCTGGGAAGCGAGAGGCGTTCCATTAGTGGACGCGCCCCTCACGCCCGACTTTTGGGCGGCCCCGGCAGGCCGTTTGTTTTGACGTTCCGTGACAAGCCCCGCACCCCCACCTCAGGGCCGACAGGGCGACCAGAATGAATCCCGGTGTCCCGATCCGAACCTTCAGAGCGGGCCGGCTGGGGAGTGCCAAGCACCCCGTACCTGCACTTTCCGTCCCTGCGGTCCCAAATACCGGAACCACCCGAATACCACTTTGACAAAATGAGGTGCGGCCTACAGCCTTAGAAAACCAACCCTAAATAAGTCAATACCTCCAACGAGAGGGTGGTGGGAGGGTGATGGCAGGGTGATGGGAGGGTGATGGCAGGGTGATGGGAGGGTGATGGGAGGGTGATGGCAGGGTGATGGGAGGGTGATGGGAGGGTGATGGCAGGGTGATGGGGGAGGGTGATGGGGGAGGGTGATGGGGGAGGGTGATGGGGCAGGGTGATGGGATGGGAGGGAGGAGTTTGTTTTGACGTTCCGTGACAGGCCCCGCACCCCCACCTCAGGGCCGACCGGGCGACCGGAATGAATCCCGGTGTCCCGATCCGAACCTTCAGAGCGGGCCGGCTGGGGAGTGCCAAGCACCCCGTACCTGCACTTTCCGTCCCTGCGGTCCCAAATACCGGAAACACCCGAATACCACTTTATTTGACAAAATGAGGTGCGGCCTACAGCCTTAGAAAACCAACCCTAAATAAGTCAATACCTCCAACGAGAGGGTGATGGCAGGGTGATGGGAGGGTGATGGGAGGGTGATGGCAGGGTGATGGGAGGGAGATGGGAGGGTGATGGGGGAGAGTGATGGGGCAGGGTGATGGGGCAGGGTGATGGGAGGGTGATGGCAGGGTGATGGGAGGGTGATGGCAGAGGGTGATGGCAGAGGGTGACGGGGGAGGGTGATGGCAGGGTGATGGGAGGGTGATGGCAGGGTGATGGGGGAGGGTGATGGGGGAGGGTGATGGGGCAGGGTGATGGGGTAGGGTGATGGGAGGGTGATGGGAGGGTGATGGGATGGGAGGGAGGAGTTTGTTTTGACGTTCCGTGACAGGCCCCGCACCCCCACCTCCGGGCCGACCGGGCGACCGGAATGAATCCCGGTGTCCCGATCCGAACCTTCAGAGCGGGCCGGCTGGGGAGTGCCAAGCACCCCGTACCTGCACTTTCCGTCCCTGCGGTCCCAAATACCGGAACCACCCGAATACCACTTTATTTGACAAAATGAGGTGCGGCCTACAGCCTTAGAAAACCAACCCTAAATAAGTCAATACCTCCAACGACACAGGTGCGCATTCGTGCCGCGTGACGTGGTGACGTCATCGCGCTTTCACCTTAAAATATTTATTTGATATAAATTGATATTGTGATATAAGCCTTAGAAAACCAACCCTACAGAAGTCAAATGGTCCAATAAAGGGTGATGGGAGGGTGATGGGAGGGTGATGGCAGGGTGATGGGAGGGTGTCGGGTGACACCGTCACAATTTCGGTCTTCGAGGCCGGCCGATAGGCACAGTGTGACCGGAAGGGACGAGGTTCTCCTGACCACGTGGCCCTTGACTTGGTTTGTCCGCACAATGTGGGCACTTTCAGGATGAACTTTAGCCGGGGAGCGTTTGGGCGCCCCAGTCTGATACTGCCGCCCACGCGCAGAACAACTTGTGAGTGCACGTGGGTCCCGGCGGTCCCACTGGCCTAGCGCTACCATGTTTAGACAGCGAAAGTCCGTCCCCGGGCACCACGCCTGGCTTGCTTATTCAGCGAGCATGGCGACGTGGGCACGGTAGGACACCCGCGGAGCCCAGGCGGACCGGGGACGCGCGAGCCTACGCGTTAGCGGGCTACGGCGGAATCAATGGCTTCAGCCACGTCCGGGCCGATATTCGGCCCGGCCGCACCGGGAATGAACTGGTTCGACGCCAGTTCGCGGGCGACTAGAGAGGTCGCGGGCGACTGAGATGTGTTAACAAATTAATTAATTAATTTGAGATGTCCGATTCCTAGTGTTTGGAAATTTGGAAGAGCTTGACCCTAGCCTTTCCCTTGCGAGGGCAAGGAGGAACTTAACACTTGACACTTAAGCTTAGTTTGAAGTACACCCTGCCAGCACCCACGGCGGGACGGCAGGGCAACCAGAAGGGACGAGGTTCTCCTGACCACGTGGCCCTCGATCTGGGAAGCGAGAGGCGTTCCATTAGTGGACGCGCCCCTCACGCCCGACTTTTGGGCGGCCCCGGCAGGCCGTTTGTTTTGACGTTCCGTGACAGGCCCCGCACCCCCACCTCCGGGCCGACCGGGCGACCGGAATGAATCCCGGTGTCCCGATCCGAGCCTTCAGAGCGGGCCGGCTGCACTTTCCGTCCCTGCGGTCCCAAATACCGGAACCACCCGCATACCACTTTATTCGACAAAATGAGGTGCGGCCTACAGCCTTAGAAAACCAACCCTATATAAGTCAATACCTCCAACGATACAGGCGCGCATTCGTGCCGCGTGACGTGGTGACGTCATCGCACTTTCACCTTAAAAGACTTATTTGATATAAGTTAATATCCTGATATAAGCCTTAGAAAACCAACCCTATAGAAGTCAAATGGTCCAATAAAGGGTGATGGGAGGGTGATGGGAGGGTGATGGGAGGGTGATGGGAGGGTGATGGCAGGGTGATGGGGGAGGGTGATGGGGGAGGGTGATGGGGGAGGGTGATGGGGCCTCCCTATAGAAGTCAAATGGTCCAATAAAGAGTGATGGGAGGGTGATGGGAGGGTGATGGGAGGGTGATGGCAGGGTGATGGGAGGGTGATGGGAGGGTGATGGCAGGGTGATGGGAGGGTGATGGCAGGGTGGTGGGAGGGTGATGGGGCAGGGTGATGGGGCAGGGTGATGAGAGGGTGATGGGAGGGTGATGGGAGGGTGATGGCAGGGTGATGGCAGGGTGATGGGATGAGAGGGAGGAGTTTGTTTTGACGTTCCCGTGACAGGCCCCGCACCCCCACCTCCGGGCCGACCGGGCGACCGGAATGAATCCTGGTGTCCCGATCCGAGCCTTCAGAGCGGGCCGGCTGCACTTTCCGTCCCTGCGGTCCCAAATACCGGAACCACCCGCATACCACTTTATTCGACAAAATGAGGTGCGGCCTACAGCCTTAGAAAACCAACCCTATATGTCAATACCTCCAACGCGAGTCGAAAGAATTGACGCGACCAAAGACGGAATTCGTCCGAGTTGCTTTATTGAAACAAAACAGCTCAGGTATTCTGACAAGCCCGTTTTTCAGGCAGCAATATATATACACATTTATGTCGGGAAGTTTGCCCGGCAAAAGCTATACCGGGCATGCCCGGGTGTCAAGGGCGAGCCTTGGAAAGGCGAGTCTGGACCTGCCCGGGCGTGTTTGGCTGCGGCCTGGCAAGTCGAGGCTGGGCGTGCCCGGGCGCTCTGGGCGAGCCCTGGAAAGGCGATAGCGCGCATGCCCGGACGCTCTGGGCGAGCCCTGGAAAGGCGATAGCGGGCATGCCCGGACGCTCTGGGCGAGCCCTGGAAAGGCGATAGCGGGCATGCCCGGACGCTCTGGGCGAGCCCTGGAAAGGCGATAGCGGGCATGCCCGGACGCTCTGGGCGAGCCCTGGAAAGGCGAGACCGGGCGTGCCCGGGAGGTTCGGGCGTGCCCGGGAGAGGCGCGTCTGGCCGTGTTCTGGCCGGTGCAAGGCGATTGTGTGCATCCAGCGGTAACCGCTACAATACGAACTTTACAAAAACACCCCGTATTATTCTCACAATGGGTTTGCTTGAGTTTTTAACTCGATCACAAACACCAAATCACAAACAGTGCTGATGTTATTACATTGCAATGAGTGCAATAACGTGGCGTTTAACATACATAGTGTCCATGAAAATACAACGCCGTGAATCCATGATGTACGTCTCCATAATATCGACGCCAGAGAACAATGCGTTGGACTGTCCTTGTGTGATGTTATGTCACAAAGACGGATCAACAAAGAGGAAATACCTTTCACAGGTGAATGTGCGCTTCATGAAGCTCAAGATTTTTGTCGTTACGCTTCATCAGCTTTTGATCTTCCAGGGAGAAATGGCAAAGGGTCGAGATTCCAATTGTTTTTGGAATTCGTCACGAAATGTGTTCAGAAACGGCTTTTGACGCGAGCGAGAGAGAAGGATGCCTCACTGGATGATATTGGTAATAACACTGAAATGGTTATACGTGGTCCCATGGAGATGAAGAATACTCACATTGTGAAATATAGCTTCACATCCTGTGGATTCCTTTTGAACAATATGTGGTGTGAATGCAGATGGATATGTATCTATCGACACACACTCACACAAACACACACACACACACACACACACACACACACACACACACACACACACACACACACACACATACACAAATACACACTAACACACTAACACACACACAAATACACACTAACGCACACACATGCCCACACACAAAAACACAGACACACACACACTAACACACACACAAACACACAAACACACACACACAAATACACACTAACACACTAACACACACAAATACACACTAACACACACACACAAACACACACAAATACACACGAACACACACACAAACACACAAACACGCCCACACACACAAACAAACACAAAAGCACACATACAAACACAAAAACACACAAACACACAAACAAACACACACACACATACTTCTACACACAAACACACCTATACACACACACACACACACACACACACACACACAAACACGCCCACAAAAAAAAACACAAACACACAAACAAACACAAAAACACACAAACAAACACAAAAACACACAAACAAACACAAAAACACACAAACAAACACAAAAACACAAAAACACACAAACACAAAAACACACAAACAAATACAAAAACACACAAACACACACACACACACACACACACACACAAACACACACACACACAAATACACACACAAACACAAACACTAACACACAATAACACACACACAAACACACAAATATTCCCACACACACACAAACACACACAAATACACACTAACACACACACAAACATGCCCACACACACAAACAAATACGCACTAACACACACTAACACACACACAAACACACAAACACACCCACACAAACAAAAAAACACAAACAAACAGACAAACAAACACAAAAACACACAAACAAACACAAAAACACACAAAAACACACACACACACACACACACACACAAATACACACCAACACAAACTCACACACAAACACACAAACAAACAAACAAACACACAATCAAACACACAAATACACACAAACACACACAAACACACACAAACAAACACACACACACAAACAAACACAAACAAACAAATACACACACAAACACATGCCCACACACACAAATACACACACACATGCCCACACACACAATTACACACAAACACACACACAAACAAACACACACGCCCACACACAAACACACACACAAACAAACACACACACACACACACACACACACACACACGCGCAAAACAATTATCGAAGAATACCTGCATATAACGATGCTGATCCTGAAAAGATATCTCACCCCAAGAAACAAAATCAAACCCATAAACCAACTAGCAGTATCAGTGTTCCAGTACAGCTGTGGAATAGTAAACCTGCCACAAGCGGAAATCAATAACCTAGATATCAAAACAAGGAAACTCCTCACTATCCACAAAATGTTCGACAAAAATCAGTGGATTCCAAGAATGCACCTGCCGAGGAAAGAAGGAAGTGGCGGCCTGATGGAACGCAATCAAGTGCACAGAGTGACGACTGTCGGATTAGCAGAAGGCGTGAAAAGCTAAACAGACTAAAGAATATAATTTGTATACAAGCATGAACAACAACAACACAACATGCATTTTAAGGCCATTTTCCCTGCTAGAGCGGGGGTTAGCATCAATCACAGGCTCTATTCCCATCATCTTTCGCAATTCATCATTTGTCTTCCTTTCTCTCAACGATACTCCACACATTCACCGAACCATTCGCATTTCCACCCTTTCCAGCCTTCGTTGCTGCTCTACGTTCATTACCTATGTCTCGCTCCCATAAATCATAACACTTCTCACACATGCAGCATACACCTTTCACTTCAGCTTCAACGACACTCCCCTCATCATCAGCACGCCACTCAATTCCCGAAACTTCTTCCATGCACATCTCACTCGAGCAACCGTTGCCGAGTCTGATCCATCTTCTCCATTCAGCATGTCTCCGAAGTAGCAAAATGTTTTCACACCTTCCAGCTTCACGCCGTCTCCAAGATCCAACTCAACATTTCCTCCATCTGCAGCTCCCTCTGTGCACACCTTACATTTGAATGTAGCTGCCACACTGGTTAATGACCCTCTCAGACCACTACATTTTTGATGAACCCACTCAGCGCACATTGTACATTGAATGGAGTTCACTCCGACACCCTTCCTGCAAACAACACACGGCCACTTCCTAGTTCTTTCCACCTCACCACATGCTTTACCACTTGCCATCACCTTCGTCTTTCCGATATTCACCTTCAGACCTTTTGTCTCCATACATTCCTTCCACTTCTTCATCTTTTCCTTCAGTCCATCCATACTTTCCGCAATCAACACCAGATCATCGGCGTACAACAACTCCCACGGTAAACCCTCCTTTACGTTCTGAGCCAGCACCTCCATCACAGCTACAAATAGTAGTGGCCTTAGTACCGACCCCTGATGCACTCCCACCTTCACCTCAAACTCACCACTGTTCCCGTCCTTCGTCCTTACAGCTGTGCGCGCTCTTTTGTACATTGCCATCACTACTCTGATCAACCATTCCTCCACTCCTAACTTCCTCAATGCCCATGTCACTACTTCGCGTGGAACCCTATCAAATGCTTTCTCCAGATCAACAAACCCAAGAAACAACTTCTTCCTCTTCTCCATGTACTTCTCCTTCTTTTCAAGCATGAACACAACCTAGAAAATGTACCTCTCACTCACCTTGCAAAAAACTTCCAAAAACAGGTGCGAATAGAAGATGTCACACACCAAACCAAAACAGCAACAAATACATCCCCAAAAATTGCAAAAGGCAAAAGTAATATATAAAAATAAATATCAATAAATATACATCAACAATTGGGAGATGACAAAAGAGCAGGAAAATACAAATAATAATTGGACAGAGCGGGGATAGACAACGAAGGCTCATTGGAATGGCTAAGAGGTCAGCTCAACTTGGACGAAGAACACATCATAATAAATGCCCAAGATCAAGGACACTACACCAACGGATTTTAAAAGATGGCGGGATGTAGGGGCGTCCTACATCTGGCAAATAAAATACATTTACTTCTTCATGCAGGTGTATGAATCAAATTGGGGCCCCTTTATATAAACTTTTCTAGAGCATTACTTGGTTCCTCCTAAGAACACAATGGTAGTCCAGCATGCACACGAGATTTTTAGAACGTCCCTTATTTTGTATTGTTTGGTAGTTTCTACAAGCAATGGAATGTCCCTTCATTTCTTTACTTTGCGACATAGCACATACCATATAAAGGGGCCTTTTCTATGCCCCTGACATTTTACCCAAGAATAAACAGTATACTGAACTGACTAAAAGTATATTAAACCAACTTCAATGGTTGCTTGAAGACAGGGCAGCATGGAGAATCATACTAACACAATCATAAGACTTTTAAAAAATTAACAAAAAATACCTATTTTGGGGGGCAACCCCTCCCCCTCCCCCAACCCCGTCTACCTCCTCAGACCCTAATTTTTCTAATGCCTTGAACAAACATTGGTACATCACAGTTGATGAAGGTTGTGGTGAAGTTTCATTGAAATTGCGTGTGTAGTTTCTGAGAAGAAAGCAAATACCTATTTTGGGGGACAACCTTCGCATAGACCCCTAAAGGGGCAGATTTTAACTCACTTGGAACGAAGTTCAGGGGACTTAAGTGATGGCGCGTCGTCCGTCAGTCAGTCCGTCAGTCCGTCAGTCCGTCAGTCCGTAATCACTTGAAACTTCTCCGAAACCAATGATGGGATTGCGACCAAATTTGCACAAATTATATTTGTGGTGTTGTGACTAAAGTTTGTTCACGGCATTAAACAAATCAGGGTCTAAAGGGGTTTACCGGGGGTCAAATTGCATCCAGGTTTGACCCCCCCCCCCCCCTCTAATCCCCCCACCCAAACAGGAATTTGCATTTTTCTCTGAAACTACACACAATATTTCGATGATACTTCATCACAACCTCCATCACCCATGATGTACTGAAGTTTGTTCACGGCACAAAGAAAATAGAAGTTTAAAAGGGTCTATGGGGGGTCAAAGTGGGTCCAGGTTTGACCCCCCAAAATAGATATTTGCTTTCTTCTCTGAAACTACACAAACAATTTCAATGAAATTTGACCACAACCTTCATCACCCGTGATGTACCAAAGTTTGTTCACGGCATTAAAAAAAAAAATCGGGCCCTGAGGGGGTGCCGGGAACTGACGTTGGTACGTCATGAGTAATAAACGTAACGTTCTGGTGAAGTTTCAATGGAAGGCAAACCTGGATCCACTTTGACTCCCGGTAGACCCCCTTCGACCTCGATTTTTTTAATGCCGTGAACAAACTTTAGTCATAACATGACAAATATCATTTGTGCCAAATTTGGTCGCAATCCCATCAGTGGTTTCAGAGAAAGAAGTTTCAAGTGTTTATGGACTGATGGACAAACGGACGATGCGCCATCGCTTAAGCTCCCTTGAACTTCGTTCCAGGTGAGCCAATTATATAATTGGACAGATTGGGAGTAGACAAAGAAGGCTTTTTGCAATGGCTAAGAAGACGTCAGCTCAACTGGGATATTTTTTTTATTATTTTTTTTTATTTTTTTTGTATACAAGATCGAGGCTCGTGAAAGAGCGAACATTAATCACACAGAAAGACAAACCGACACATAAAACATATAACATCGGGAGCGGTAGACAAGATGGGGAGAGAGGGGGAAGGACACAAACACAACATTTGAGAGCAGGGACCGAGAGACATGGAGACATGGAGAGATCTGAGAGAGGGCGAGGGCTTTGGGGGGGGGGGCATGGGAAGGGGGCGGTGGGAGAGGTATAAAACATATGGACACTGCCAGGACTTCCAGGAAAGAAGTTGGAATTTCAAACAAGGTGGATCTGGGGTGAATCAGCGGGGGTAGAAAAGATCAAGGTTTTGGATGGGGGAAGATAAGAGATGGTGGTGAACAGCTGTTTTAAAGACCTGGAGGGAGGAGTGGGATTGAAGGGAGTGAGGGAGTTTGTTCCAGAGGCGGGAGAAAAGAGGAATGAAAGAGTGAAGGTGAGCAGAGAGCCGAGATTTCGGCAGTTTAACCATCAGAGGGTTGCTGGCAGATCTTGTGCGACCTGTAGGAATATTTGGGGGACAGAGCACAGAGAGAGCTCGGGGTGCAAGGCCGGAGAGGAGTCGGTAGAAGACAGAAAGACCACCTACCTGCCTGCGGTGAGTGAGTGAAAGGCCCTCAGAGATAGCTTCATCGCGGGAGATTCCAATAATTCTGAAAGCTTTGGTTTCAACAGCGTGAAGCCGAGCTAGGTGTGAGGCAGGAGCACCGGCCCATAGGGGAGAACAGTATTCCATTGAGCTGCGGATGAAAGCCTTGTATGTGGTGAGGAGCTCAGGTGTGCCGAGGAAGGACTTCGCACGACGGAGGATGCCCAGTCGGCGACTGGCTTTGGAGGCCAGCTTGGAAATGTGGTTTTCCCAAGAAAGATCATGGCAGATAGTGAGACCCAAAATCTTGAGCGACAGAACTTCTTGGAGAGGATTGTTGAGAAAGTAGATGGGAGGGTTGTCCAGTCGATCTTTTCGGAGAGACATAGTAAGAGTGTGAGATTTGTCAGGATTGAAAGACATGTTCCACTTGTTTGACCAGTCTGTGATTTTGTCCAGGTCTTCAGAGAGTGATATGAGGAGGCAGCAGACTGCCGATCTGAGGGAAGAGGAATGGAGCGGCAGAGAGTGGAGTCATCAGCAAAGAGATAGAGATGGAGAACGAATCATTTATTAATGCCAAAAACCAAGAACACTACATGAATCCCTTTAAGAAAATAGTGGGAATGAGTCAATCGGACAAGTGTAGGTTCTGCAAGGTCGACACAGAAAGCATGAACTACCTTCTAATAGGATGTAAAAAAAACTCATGTCAGAACAGCTGTACACACAAAGGCACAACAACGTATGTGGAGTAATCCACCGGCACATGTGCAGAAATTTCAATATCCCAGTTTGGAAAACTCATGGAAACATGAACCAAAAGCAATCACTGAAAACTAGAGGATTCCAAAGGGTAATTTATAATGGGTAATTTTGCATGGTGCTAAAGGGTAATCCTAATAGGTTCCAAAGGGTATTCCTAATGGTAACTGAACCGCTTCCTTCAGACAAGGGTGCCATTTTTTTAGTTCAGGAATGGTCATCAGCCTCTCATGAGACACGATTTATTTTATAAAGCCCCAAAATAAAGTATCCGATGGGGTGAAATATCCGTCAGGCTGTGAAACCTGATGCCATGGACATTCAAGTCGCTGCGGTCACAAATGTCACTGATTCAAACGCAAATTCCCTGCACCAGCGCTGGTCATCGTCCATCAAACGGCGCAGTAATTGCATTTTGTAAGGGGATGCCTTAATATCTCATTTTAGCATGCGTCTCACACTCGCCATGATACATCCATTTCATGGCAAATGCGGCGACTTCATTTCCTTGGACAATGCATAATTGCATCCCAAATCAATTGGATATTCCCTCGAGTTTGGGAATCTTGTGGATGGCTGTAAGTGCCAACATTTTGAATTCCTCACACTTCTTTCCCCTTGACTAAGATGCATCATGCAGCCAGCGTGCTTGGCCATTTATTCACGGAATACTGTTGTCGAGGCACGATGGATGCTCCAACATTCGCTGTTCTGTCATCAGTTGCACAATTTTTCATGTGAATATAAAGGGGGAAAAAAATGTTTTCCAAAAAAATACGAGAGGAGTAGATGTATACGTGAGGTTCCAGACCAGGCCAGACCCAGACCACATTCCCCACATCCTCCTTGCCCCAAAACCGGAAGTGTTCGAATTAATTAATTATTTTATCGATTTTATCGATTTTCTCCCAAATTTCCAAATTTCCATTTTTCATGGTTTTGTTATTTTCATGATTTGTCGAATAGGGGTTCCAGACCAGGCCAGGCCACCCTCCCCAACCCCTCCACACCCCTCCCCACCCTCCCCAGATCCCCCTTACCCCCAAACCAAAACTACCTCAACCCATAAAACAGGAAGTGATTCACCACAAACCGGAAGTGAACAATTAATTAATTATTTTCCAATTTTCACATTTTCTCGATTTTCCCAATTTTCCCAATTTTCCGATTTCACAATTTTCAAAAAGTAAAAAGATTGATTTTCAAAATTTCTGATTTGTCAGATTTCACGATTTTCTCTAATTTTTTGATTTGTCATTTTCACGATTTTCCCAAAAAAAATTTGTCAGGTATATAAAATGGCCAAACCCATTTTCAAAATATTTCAAGATATATTTAACACAATTAGGCGGTTGGTTGAAACGCTTCTAATATGTATACATAATTATAATACAAATAGAGATAACAACACGCAGGATGAATGATTACCCGCTATATATTTTTAACCTTATATAAAATGGATGATGTTTTACCTGTGGGGGAAAGTAAGATAAAATTTAATAATCAAAAGAACCTCCCAAATTCGTTGATGCCTAATAGTCGGGTCAAGTGGATGTGGAAAAACCTGTTTGCTTTTACAGATGCTCCTTACCCCAAAATTTTTAGATTATGAAAATTTAATAATTTTCACAAAGTCTAGTTTTCAGCCAGAGTACCAAATACTATCACAAGGTTTTAATGCCGGTGTTACATATTTAGGTGAATGTATGTAAATTACCATTCAGGTTGCTTATCCGTGTGTATTATATTAAGGGTTGTTGTGATGGGAGGGTCAGGAGCCCTTCGGAACCAGTGGCCGGAAACGGAAGTGGCCGGAAACGGAAGAAGAAAAGACACGAGGAGAGAAAAAGGACGGTGCTTCTTCTTCCTCGCCCCGCGACGACGAGAAGGTGGAATCGACCTTACGCTGCGCGGAAAACGCGCCGTTGCGAAACGTCTGGCGAGAGGAGTTACCTGGGCGGTAAATACCTTTGGACACGTCCAGTCACTGTGAGTTCGTGCACGAAACCAAGCGTCCGGGACAGTTTGCCCCGTCTACAAAGACGCGTACGGGTCCGCACGTTGGGCCTCGCTCGCGTCGGAAGCCGCGCTGGGTTTTGCCCCGTCTACAAAGACGCGTACGGGTCCGCACGTTGGGCCTCGCTCGCGTCGGAAGCCGCGCTGGGTTTTTGCCCATCTACAAGGACGCGTAAGAGTCGCACTTGGGGCCTCGCGCACGTTGGACGCCGCGCTGGGTTTGCCCCGTGGCTTGGCAAGGAGGTGCGCTGCAGCCGCGGCCCCAGTCCGAGACGGCACGTTTAGAGCACGTCCGCCCGGGGCTCGTTCAACCGCCCGTGTGCGGAGAGGAGAGACATTGACCACGGAGGGAGTCAGGAGTGGGGCTCACGTGAGGAATGTATAAGATTAAGATGGCCATCTTAGAGTTTGTGTAGATGAGTTCACATGGTTGTAATATTGATTGTGCATTGTTGATGGTTGTTGATTGCTCAGTGAAAATATTATTGATTATTCCGGATCCTTGGTGTGGGGTTTCTTCTTGACCGGAATTCATATTAATTGCGTTACGAAAGCGTATAAACCATATATCTTTCTGGCGGGGTCCCTCCCACGGTCCGGGGGTCACCAAGACCAGGTAGTTACCGGGAGGACCACGTAACAGAATTGGGGGCTCGTCCAAATTACGATTTGCGGTTTCGCAATTGGGTCTACGTCCGGGATCTAAAAGTGTATAAAATAATAAAATAATAATATTTTTGGTAATTAAAATTTATTAATTAATTATTAATTGGTAATATTTTTTTTGAGAAATTGGGGAAAGTCTTGGGGTGAAGGTTAACAGGTATTAACGATAGGCACCATGGCGTTTGTGGCACAGAACTTTGGGGTAACCCCGAGTGAGGCACAGTTCCGAGCGTTGCTAAAGTCGGATCTCTTGAAATTGGCCAAACATTTTAACTTGGAGGTCCGAACTAATTTGAGGAAGGCAGAGTTGCAGGCCACGGTGATACAATCTATGGTGGGATTAGGAACATGGGACGAGTTAGCCTGGGAGTGGCTACCCGAAGAACCAGAAGACGTGGAGCTCCGGAAACTGGAGTTGCAATTACGGAGCCAGGAACGGATCAAAGAAGAAGAAAGGAAAGCAGAAAAGGAAAGAGCAGAAGAAGAAAGGAAAGCAGAAAAGGAAAGAGCAGAAGAAGAAAGGAAAGCAGAGGAGAGGAGAGAAGAGAAACAAGCAGAGGAAAGGAGAGTGGAACGAGAACTCCAGGAAAGGTTAGCAGAAGAAGAAAGGAAAGCAGAAAAGGAAAGAGCAGAAGAAGAAAGGAAAGCAGAAAAGGAAAGAGCAGAAGAAGAAAGGAAAGCAGAGGAGAGGAGAGAAGAGAAACAAGCAGAGGAAAGGAGAGTGGAAAGAGAACTCCAGGAAAGAAGAGAAAAGGAACAAGCAGAGGAAAGGAGAGCTGCAAGGGACCTCGAAGCAGAGGAGAGAAAAGCGGAAAGGGAATTAAAGGAACGTGACATGCAGCTTCAGCAAGAAATCAAAATCAAGGAGCTGGAGTTAATGAGAGAACGGGGAGAGGCACCACCCTTGCTGACGGGGTCGACACCTAACCAGAAAACCTGGGATGTGGGCAGACATGTGAGGCTGGTTCCACCGTTCAGTGAAAAAGAAGTCGCGAAATTTTTTCCACACTTTGAGAAAGTGGCTCGACAATTAAACTGGCCGGAGGAGGCATGGACCATACTCGTGCAAAGTGTGCTGGTGGGGAAAGCTCAGGAAATTTATTCGGCGCTACCAATGGACCAATGTGCAGATTATGAGGTACTGAAGAAGCACATCCTCAAAGCCTATGAGTTGGTTCCGGAAGCTTACAGGCAAAAATTCAGGAATGCCAGGAAGAGGGAGAGTGAGACCCATGTGGAGTTTGCCAGAGTGAAAGAAAACATGTTTGATCGGTGGTGTGAGTCAAAAGGAGTCGGGAAAGACTTCGAAACATTGCGGGACTTGATCCTGGTGGAGGAATTCCAGCAGTGTGTCCACGAGGACATCAAAGTGTACCTGCAGGAAAAGAAGGTACCAAAGTTGTGGGACGCAGCCACCATGGCAGATGATTATGCCTTAACCCACCGAATAGGGGTCCACGAACCTAACTCCTCGCCTAGATCTCCGCAGGGGAGGTGGGGAACAGCAGGTGCGGAGAACGACCATACATGGCGGCGGCCTCGAGATGATTATGGGGACAACTATGATACCCCACCGGTTCGAAATCAGAGGGATGCGGGCCCAAGACAAACTTATAGTTCGGGGGGCCCGAGGCAGACCCCGAGTTTTTCCTCCGGGCCTACTTGCGCGTTTTGCAAAAAACCTGGACACTTGATGTCCAGTTGTTACCTCATGAAAAGGGACAACCCAGAGCGGAGTCCGACTATTACAACTCCGAATGCGATGGCTAGCGTAAGAAATCGCCATCAAGAGGGTTACCAACCATTTATTTCCGAGGGGTTTGTGTCACTGGATGGAGCCTCGACTAACCGGAGACCGGTTAGGATATTGAGAGACACAGGGGCCCATCAATCTTTAATGCTTGAAGGCATTTTGCCATGGTCCGAGGAGACGGCAACGGGGGATAGTGTTCGTTTACAGGGGATCGGGGGCGGTGTTAGTGCTCCCCTTCAGGTCATCCAGTTGGAGTCCGATTTGGTGTCAGGACCGGTCACCGTCGGTTTACAAGCCACGTTTCCTGTAGAGGGTGTATCTGTGGTTCTCGGGAATGATTTGGCCGGGGGTCAAGTTTATGGTAACCTGAGGGTTGATAAAGAGCCCAGCAGGGAAAATAACACCACACCAGCTCGGGATGGTGACAAAAGTGCCAAGTTATTTGTAGGGGGACTGAACTTCAAAACAGAGGAAGAAGTTCTGACCTCTGTCTTCAACAGATATGGGCCGCTGGTGGAAGTGCGGTTGGTAAGAGACTGGGAAACGCAACAGTCAAGAGGGTTCGGCTTTGTCACGTTTGCCAGCACAAAAGACGCCAGAGAGGCAGAGAAGAATTGGAATGGCAAGGATTTGGAGGGTCGGACCATAACAGTAGGGAAGGCATTTCGTAGGCGTCGAGAGGTCTACAGGAGAGGACAACTGGGCGGTAGTTTTGGTGGTGGCCGCAGTCAATATTATTATGGAGGCTCCCTGAGTTACGGCCGCTCCCGAAGGAAGAATTGGCAAAGTAGTGGCCGAGAAGAAGACCGGTATTCAGGGGACTACAGGGACCAGTGGTCCCACCCTAATTATTAGGGACGTTCTGAGAAGTTGAAGCACTGAAGGCGGCGGAGCCGCCGAGCCAAGATTCCTACACGAATTAACCGTGAACGCCGTTCCTAAAGGCGTCCATGTCGTGAACTTTCCTGCACGGACTAACCGTGAACTCCACGTTCCTCAAGGCGCCCATGTAGAGAACTTTCCTGCACGGACTAACCGTGAACTCCACGTTCCTCAAGGCGCCCATGTAGAGAACTTTCCTGCACGGACTAACCGTGAACTCCGCGTTCCTAAAGGCATCCATGTAGTGAATACTCGGCTTGGCCTCCCGGAAAAGTGCTATCGAGTGGCTTAACTGGCTTTATTTTTAAGTGATAACTGTGCCCGGGGGGAACTGATAATGTGGGGGGGGGTTGAGTTATCTGGTTTGTTTCTCCAAATTGGCCGGCAAAGAAAGTTTTCGCTGAGTTCAAACTTTCTTTCTTGAAGGGGGGGAGTGTTACATATTTAGGTGAATGTATGTAAATTACCATTCAGGTTGCTTATCCGTGTGTATTATATTAAGGGTTGTTGTGATGGGAGGGTCAGGAGCCCTTCGGAACCAGTGGCCGGAAACGGAAGTGGCCGGAAACGGAAGAAGAAAAGACACGAGGAGAGAAAAAGGACGGTGCTTCTTCTTCCTCGCCCCGCGACGACGAGAAGGTGGAATCGACCTTACGCTGCGCGGAAAACGCGCCGTTGCGAAACGTCTGGCGAGAGGAGTTACCTGGGCGGTAAATACCTTTGGACACGTCCAGTCACTGTGAGTTCGTGCACGAAACCAAGCGTCCGGGACAGTTTGCCCCGTCTACAAAGACGCGTACGGGTCCGCACGTTGGGCCTCGCTCGCGTCGGAAGCCGCGCTGGGTTTTGCCCCGTCTACAAAGACGCGTACGGGTCCGCACGTTGGGCCTCGCTCGCGTCGGAAGCCGCGCTGGGTTTTTGCCCATCTACAAGGACGCGTAAGAGTCGCACTTGGGGCCTCGCGCACGTTGGACGCCGCGCTGGGTTTGCCCCGTGGCTTGGCAAGGAGGTGCGCTGCAGCCGCGGCCCCAGTCCGAGACGGCACGTTTAGAGCACGTCCGCCCGGGGCTCGTTCAACCGCCCGTGTGCGGAGAGGAGAGACATTGACCACGGAGGGAGTCAGGAGTGGGGCTCACGTGAGGAATGTATAAGATTAAGATGGCCATCTTAGAGTTTGTGTAGATGAGTTCACATGGTTGTAATATTGATTGTGCATTGTTGATGGTTGTTGATTGCTCAGTGAAAATATTATTGATTATTCCGGATCCTTGGTGTGGGGTTTCTTCTTGACCGGAATTCATATTAATTGCGTTACGAAAGCGTATAAACCATATATCTTTCTGGCGGGGTCCCTCCCACGGTCCGGGGGTCACCAAGACCAGGTAGTTACCGGGAGGACCACGTAACACCGGCCTTCAAAAAGAAGATATAATCGGGTTATTTAAGCTTCAACACGAACTAAATGAGCTCAACATTGAAGATGTAATACAACTATTTTGTGATACAGTGGCGGACACAAAAGCCCACTGGCGTGGTGACATCATTCCGCGCACCTAGTGGGCGGTGGCCACGCCCGAGGGGTAGGCGTGGCCTCATGATATACACCGGGCGCGCAGCCCGGAGCGCGCCAGTGTTACAGTGAGCTCCTGAAATAAAGACGCTTATAAGTTACCGCTTGTCCGCTTCCTCCTTGCTCGCAAGCAGCGCGCGTAACGCCGCGCTTTACTGGTGACCCCCTCGACGTTGGATCTGCCGGAGTGATCCTTCCACACGCGACGCCATTGCCATGGCCAACCTCATCAAACTTCCCGAATTTTGGGAGGCTCAGGCCGAAGTCTGGTTCGTCCAGGCCGAAGCCCAATTTCAGCTTCGGCGCCTCACCGGCGATGACACGCGCTATTGCCACGTCGTCGCCTCCCTCGGGCCCGGCACGGCCGCTCGAATTGTGTCCGTCCTTCGCCACCCACCGGACGGCCACAAGTACGAGGCACTCAAGCGGCTACTCCTAGCCACGTTCGGCCTCACGGACGACGCACGGGCCGACCGCCTCCTGGATCTCCCCGAGCTCGGTGACACGCGCCCGTCGGTCCGAATGGACCATATGCTGTCACTGTTGGGCGACGAAGCCCCCGGTTCTCTATTCCGGGCGCTTTTCCGTCGCCAACTTCCAGCGCAGGTTCGCCTCGCATTGGCCGGGACCGGGCTAACGGAACCCCGAGCATTGGCAGCCGAGGCGGGCAGGTACTTCGCCGCTTCGGACACGCGGGCGAGAGTCGGCGTGGCCGTCACGGCCCTCGAGGCTGATGCTGCTGATGCTGCTGATGCTGCTGTTCCACAGCATCAGCTTATACAGCATACGCAGCATGCTGATATGCACCTCGTGACCGCCGCCACGCCCCGCCCACCGCCGCAGCGAAAACCGCCACTGCGGGGAAACCCGCCAACTCCACCGGCCTGGCGGAGCCAGCCGCGCTCCTCCAGCTCCACCACCTGGTGCTGGTTCCACGCCAAGTTCGGCCACGAAGCTCGGCAGTGTCATCCGCCATGCTCCTTCAACAGGTCGGAAAACGCCCGGGCCGGCGCTCAATAGTGGCGATGAGCGCCGGCCGTTCGAGCAGCCTGCTGTTCATAACGGACACCTTCTCCGGGCGCCGTTACCTGTGCGACACGGGAGCGCAGGTGAGTGTCGTTCCCACAGGCACGTCAGACAAGCACGCCGCGGGTGGGGGCCCCGCGCTGCTTGCCACGAACGGGACGCCCATCCGTACGTACGGAAAACGCTGCCTCTCTCTGCGGTTCGGAGGGCAGGTTTTCCGATGGACGTTTGTCACCGCCGACGTGCCCATGGCACTGCTTGGCGCCGACTTCCTGTGCGCTAATGGGCTCCTGGTCGACGTCAAGCGCAGACGTCTTGTCCAGGCCGAGACGTTCAGCTCGCTCGCTTGTGCGTTGCCCAGCTCAACGAGCGGCTTGCCAAGCGGCTTGCCGAACGGTTCGGTTCCGGCCACGTTGGTCTGTAGGCTTCCGGCAGCGGACGCATTCACCCGCCTCCTCGCCGGCTTCCCGGCCCTCACGCGGCCCACCTTCTCGGCGGGGGCCGTCAAGCACGGGGTGGCCCATCACATCCCCACCGTCGGGCCACCGGTCTACGCCCGGGCACGCCGCCTCGAGCCGACGAAGCTGGCGGTGGCAAAAGCGGGGTTCCCTACCCTGGAGCGACTCGGCATCGTTCGGCACTCAGAGAGCGCTTCGGCGTCGCCGCTGCACATCGTGCCGAAGCCCGGCGGGGGATGGCGACCGTGCGGGGACTATCGCCGTCTCAATGACGCCACGACTCCCGACTGCTACCCCGTCCCCCACATTCAGGACTTTTCCGCCCGTTTGGCGGGCAGGTCCTTCTTCTCGAAGGTGGACCTCATACGCGGCTACCATCAGGTCCCCGTCAGGCCGGAGGACGTCCCGAAGACGGCGGTCATCACGCCATTCGGACTCTTCGAGTTCCTGCGCATGCCCTTCGGTCTGAAGAATGCGGCTCAGGCGTTCCAGCGACTGATGGACAGCGTCCTGCGCGACTTGGATTTTGTCTACGTCTACCTGGACGATATCCTCGTCGCTAGCGCGTCCCGCGAAGAGCACCTACGCCACCTCCGCACGCTCTTCGAACGCCTGGGCCAGCATGGCCTGATTGTGAACCCCGCAAAGTGCCGGTTCGGCGCCGCCATAATCGATTTTCTGGGGCACCGTGTCACCAGGCACGGAGCCGTCCCCCTGCCGGCCAAGGTGGAGGCGGTGAAGGGGTTTCCGCGCCCCCGCACGATCAGAGGGCTGCAGGAGTTCCTGGGCATGGTGAACTTTTACCATCGGTTCCTGCCCCGTATCGCCCAGCTCCTGCGCCCCCTGCACGAAGCTCTCCGAGGTAAGCCGGGCAAAGGCGACGTTACCTGGACCGAGCAGATGGACACGGCATTCATGGGCGCTAAGCTCGCCTTGGCTAACGCCACCATGCTCGCGCACCCGGCGCCCGATGCACCGATCGCCCTCACCACCAATGCCTCGGACTACGCGGTGGGCGCGGTGCACGGGCAATGGGTGCGTGGAGCTTGGCAACCGCTGGCGTTCTTTAGCCGGCAGCTTCGCCCGCCCGAACGCCGTTACAGTACCTTCGACTGCGAGTTGCTCGGGCTTCACTTGGCGGTCAGGCACTTCCGCCATCTGCTCGAGCGCCGTGCGTTCACTGCCTTCGTCGACCACAAGCCGCTGATCTTCGCGATGGGCAAGGTCACCGAGCCGTGGTCGGCCCGGCAGCAGCGTCACCTCTCGGCCGTGTCCGAGTACACGATGGACATCCAGCACGTCGCGGGGAAGGACAACCCGGTGGCGGATTGCCTTTCCCGGGCCGTCGCCCACGCAGTCCACCTCGGCATCGACTATGCCCGGATGGCAGCGGACCAGGCCGCTGACCCCGACACCCAGGCCTTGCGGACCGCTGTCACGGGCCTCCGCGTCACCGAGGTGCCGTTCGACGGCGCGGGCGCGGCCCTCTTGTGCGACGTCTCCCTCGGGCGTCCTCACCCCATCGTGCCTGCGGGCTGGCAGCGCCATGTGTTTGACGCCATCCACGGCCTGTCCCACCCGGGCGCGAGGGCCTCCCAAAGGCTGATCGCCGACAAGTTCGTCTGGCATGGCCTCCGGAAGGCCGTCCGCGGCTGGGCCAGGACGTGCCTCGCGTGCCAGCGCACCAAGGTGCACCGGCACACCCAGGCCCCGTTGGCCCCGTTCACGGTGCCAGAACGCCGGTTTGACCACGTCCACGTGGACCTGGTGGGACCTCTGCCCCCCTCGCGGGGTTTCACCTACGTCCTCACCATGGTGGACCGCACCACCCGGTGGCCGGAGGCCGTGCCCTTGGCGTCGACAATGGCGGCCGATGTCGCGCAGGCTTTCATCGCCACCTGGGTCGCCCGGTTCGGCGCCCCCTCAGACATCTCGTCCGACCGCGGCCCCCAGTTCACCTCGGAGCTCTGGGGGGCGGTCGCGCAGGGGCTCGGGGTCCGGCTGCACCAAACCACGGCCTACCACCCCCAGGCTAACGGCCTGTGTGAGCGATTTCACCGCTCATTGAAGGCCGCGCTCCGGGCCACCCTCCGCGATGGCGGCTGGGTCGACAGGCTCCCCTGGGTCCTGCTGGGCCTCCGGACGGCGCCCAAGGAGGACCTGCGCGCATCCGCGGCGGAGTTGGTCTTCGGGCAACCGCTGCGGGTGCCTGGCGAGTTCCTCCCCGACTCCACGGCACCATGGTCGCAGCAGCAGCGCTCCGCTCTGCAAGAGACCGCCCAGAGGTTCGCCCCGGTGCCAACGGCATGCCACGGGCACCCACCGACGCACGTCACCCCGGAGCTTCGCACGGCGGAGTACGTCTTCGTCCGCCACGATGCCCACCGGACACCACTGCGGCCCCCGTACGACGGGCCTTTCCACGTGCTGGAGACCGGGGCGAAGCACTTCACCCTGGACATCGGCGGTACTCCTGACCGCGTTTCGGTAGACCGCCTCAAGCCGGCCCACCTCGACGTGGACCATCCACCGCCAGTGGCCCGACCCCCACGTCGGGGCCGCCCCCCTGCGGGCGGACCCCCGGCACCGCCCAGCCCCGCCGCCACGCCGCCCCCCGGTCCTGCACCCATCCCAGGGGCAGCCAGGGGCATCCCACCTGGCATCCCTGCACCCCGAACGCCGCCGATCGCCAGGGGGCGCTTCGGCCGGGTCATTCGTCTGCCCCGCAAACTGGCCCTCCAGGTGCGCGGGAATTCTGGGGGGGCGCGTGTGGCGGACACAAAAGCCCACTGGCGTGGTGACATCATTCCGCGCACCAAGTAGGCGGTGGCCACGCCCGAGGGGTAGGCGTGGCCTCATGATATACACCGGGCGCGCAGCCCGGAGCGCGCCAGTGTTACAGTGAGCTCCTGAAATAAAGACGCTTATAAGTTACCGCTTGTCCGCTTCCTCCTTGCTCGCAAGCAGCGCGCGTAACGCCGCGCTTTAATACTCCACAAAAATGGAAAAAGCAATCAAAACCCACATCACCTACAACCATAACTTGTACTCTCACTGATAATACGGATGATATACCTTCACCCCAAGATTTAGATGAAACAAAAAAGAACCTCGTTATCTTTGATGATTGTGTTAATGAGAAAAATCAAACGGTTATGGACAGCTACTATACAAGGGAGAGACATTCTTTGATTGTAGTGTACTGATACTATGATTGCCAATTTCCTTTCAGATACTGCTAGAGATTGATTCTGATTAAACTCACCTTGGAGACACTGTTGTATATTCTGATTATTTACAACAGTGTCCACTAGCCAAATACTCCCAACAGGGTTTTCAGATCATAATTTAGTCTCAATGTCCTTTAAATTACCCCTGACATCAGAAGGTAGCACGTACTGGTCACTCAATACTCGTCTGTTAAGTGATAAGTAATTTAAAGATGCCTTTGAACCGTGTGGAGGAAAATTCGGCCCCAAAGCTTGTGCATGCCAACCTTCGCATATGGTGGGACCTTGCAAAGTGTCAAGTTAAATCGTTTTGTCAACAGTATAGTCTGTGTCCTACTAAATTCACGAAATGTCCGTCCGTCTGTCTGTCTGTCTGTCTGTCCGTCCGTCCGTCCGTTTGAAGGTACCGTAAAAACTGCTGAACCGATCGCAACGATATTTTGAGTGGGTAATCCTGGAATCTCCAGGAGTAAAATAGGCTATTTAGTTTTCCCAATGTCAGCTATGGTCTCAAGCATTCTCAGGTTTGGACTCCCACATAACATTCGCGTTCGCATAACGTTCATTGTGACGATGTTTTCATTGTGACGATGTTGTTTTCCCGGGTGCCGCACAAACGGCTGCACAGACTCGGTGACCTCGCTGCACGGACTCGATCGGACTCGGTGACCTCGGACAAAGACCTTTTATAAGGACACGGGTTGAATCCCTGCTTGAGAGAATTCCATCCCCCTCCCCGCCATCACGGCCATTTCTCCAACTCACAATCCCACAATATGCCGAAAGGACGACCCAAAACCAATTAATCTTCTTTTCGATTCGTATATAAACATCATTAAAAGTAAATAATGACCTTGGCAAAAGTTCAAACGTAGGACAGTTTATATAGGACACGGGTAGTTTATAAGGACACGGGTTGAATCTCTATATGAGAGAGAATTCCACATAGCTATTTGGGCGGTGTATACGCTAACAGATCGTTGTCTCCATCGATCTTGCCAAGACCGTAACAGCTAACGGCTCAAAATCCTTTTAACTGTTGATTTGGTACTTTTTACAATGAAGGAAACATTAACAATGTTGTTAAAAGTTTATTTTGTGATTAATTTGTGATTGGAGATATGTTGTTTGGAATGAAAAAAGAGATATCGAGTTCAAGTGAATGACGACATGCCGTGATGGTTTCTACTTTCTGAACGTGAACTTCGCGGATCGCTATATGCAGATTCGCCACAGACCCACGATCGATGTTTCTATGCGTGAACGTACCCGTTTGTTTGCGAACGGGTACGTTTTTCATGGAAGTCATTCACGAACTTGCTGTCCATGTCTGATGTGCGACTGAAGGTGCTACAGGAATGTGGAATTTATTGGTTTCATGCTTTATCATTCGCCGTATCTGCATTGCCTGTTTGCTCCTGGCCTCCCACCCGTGCATAGCACGGGTATCTCATGATTACTACTAAAATGCAAAGTCTCTCAATTGACTCATTAAAGGCTGAAATTGCAGCATTGGAACAGAATCTTAATGGGGCTGGAAAAGACTTTGGATGTGATTGGTTACTATGGACAAAAAGGTCGTTGCTGACCGAAATGGTGCGGCAGCGGGCAATGTGTACCTTGGTGCATATGAGGATGAGTTACTCGACTTTGGATATGCCAAATAAGGACTTCTTTAGCTTGAGGAATTCGGTTAAAAACTCTCAGCAAATTCATAAGCTCTGTACTGCTAACGGGTCAATGGTTACCTCCCAATCGGAGATTAAGGTGGCCTTGAAACTGTTTTACTCTGACTTGTACTCTGCCCAGAGTATCAGCAGTGAGGCGATACAGGAGCTGATTGCCGGGCTCCCAGAAGTCGAGGAGGACAAGCAACACATACTGGAATCGTTAATTTCACCTGATTAACTTGAAGCAGCCATGCAAGGCTTGAAAGGTAGTAAAGCCTCGGGGATTGACGGGCTGCCTGGAGAGTTTTATGACATTTTGGAATCTTGTGGGACCCGATCTGCTTGAAGTCCTTGACGAAAGCCTTCGTGTTGGAGAACTTCTTCTGTCCTGTAGAAGGGCGGTCGTATGCCTTTTGCCGAAGGCTAGGAACATTCACTCATTGAGAACTGGCGACCTGTTTCCTTACTGTGTACTGACTACAAAATCTTGTCTAAAGTATTAGCAAACCGGCTGAAAGAGGTGATCAGCTCTGTCATACAGCCGGATCAGACCTACTGTGTTCCTGGATGGTCCATGCACAATAATCTGTTTCTGGTAAGTGAAATTATTTCGTGTAAAAAGTATGTGCCTGCCAGTTTTGGGTTATTGTTTCTGGATCAAACAAATGCTGTTGATCGTGTTGATCATGCATACTCGTTTTCGGTTCTTAAGGGGATGGGTTTTGGTGAAACCTTCATATCATATGTTAAACTTTTATATACAAACATTTTCATTTTGAAAGTAAATAATAACTTATGTTCCCCCTTTCCCTTTCGACGGGGTATCCGCCAAGGCTGTCCTCTCTCGGGACTGTTGTATACAATTGCCCTTGAACCACTTCTGGCATCTTTCAGGAAATGATTGCCTCCGGATATGGGTGTAGAGGGGTCGTAACAGCTTATGCTGATGACGTTTGTGTTTTACTTAAAGGCCCGAGCAGTGTGGCTGCAGTACAGCAGTGCTTAAAAGACTTCTCTGCAGCCCCTTCTGGTGAAGTAAACTGGAGTAAAAGTGTAGCCTTGTGGTGTAGTTCAGGTAACCCTTCAGTCACATCGCCACCATCACTCCCACAAAATCTGGTATGGAAAACAGACGGCATCAAATATCTTGGAGTTTATCTTGGAAACCATGAAATGGAAATGAGGAATTGGGAAGGAGGTGTGGAACAAATTGCATACCGTTTAAAATCATGGAAAGGGCTACTGCGGTCTCTTTCATATAGAGGCCGCGCTCTTGTTATCAATAACCTCATTGCAGCGAGATTGTGGCATAAAGTCATTACCCTGCAGCCACCCAAGGAGCTGATCCCTGCCATCCAGAGGAAGTTGATAGACTTATTTTGGAGTGGCTACCACTGGCTGCGGCCCAGTATACTGTACCACCCTCGAAAGGAGGGGGGCCAAGGAGTCATTGATGTCTCTGGTCGGCTTATGGCTTTTCACCTTCAGTCTGTACAGAGACTACTGTATGCGGAGGAGCTGCCCTGGCGCCCATTTGCACATTTTTTATTACAACAGGCCGGTGAACTAAACTATGATCGGCACCTTTTCCTGGTGGACCTTGATTGTGTCAGCAGTGCTTCACTTCCCGGTTTTTATCGGAGTTTGCTGGATGCATGGAAAGGCCTTGAGGTTAAACGTTGTTTTGAGGCATATAATTGTCGTAATTTCCTCCAAGAACCTCTCTTCTATAACAGCTTTTTCCCATGTATTCCTCGTAGCCATGCCTTAATTCAAAAATTCATTCAAGGAAGCGTAAGCAAAGTGAACGACCTAAGGGATGCATCTGGAACCAAGTGGAGGTCTGCTGGGTGGTGGTGACAAGTGTATGTGTAGAGTCTGTAGTCTGTACGAGGTGTTCATCAAATCATACGTGTAGTCGTAAAAAAATTCAGGCAGCTAAACATTGGCTGGGAAGGCGCCGGAATTGTCTAAGATTTTCGGCTATCTTTCCCCGAAATCAAGGTGCTGCCCTCTGTCCAGTCCAATGATGATGGTTTTCCCTCTCCCTTTCACTTAGTAACTAAGGCTGTCAACAGTCAAAGTCCAAATAGGTCCATACTTGAGAAAGGCGAAAGGGATCTAATTCAAACTTGGTACAGATTTGTATAATGATGTAAAAATTAACTGATTAGATTTTGGGGTCACAAGGTCAAAGGTCAGAGGTCATGTCTGGTAAAAATGTGATAACTTGAGAACAGCTGAATGGAGTTAAAGCAAACTTGGTACAAGTATTATAATGATGTAATAATGTGGGGGGAGGCATATCAGTGGACGTCGATGAGCGTCGTTATACAGACTTGGCATTTAATATGGAATTTTTTTTTTTCCTTGACTTGGGTTTACTTTCTTAACTCAGTATGTCAATCTGGTGAGTTTCCTTTACACTTTGGTGATTTATTTCTTAAAAGAACCATGTCACTGATTGTCTGTCGCAGCAAGAAGTCAACAACAGGATTATATCACAGGTGGCGTGGCAAAATATACGGACAGGTGCATTTGATGATTGGCTTCACAGTCGGGTATACAAGGGTTGTTGCGTTCTGTATTATTGGAAGACAACTGCTGCACGTCTCCAAAAGTTATTGCCGCTTCCTCTGGAGATGGTCTGTCAACTCGACAATGCTGTTTGTCATGGAGTGGTGGCTTTACGAAATTACGGCATGAAAGAGCGTACTATTGCTCGGCAGTGGGGCATCACTCAAGGTCAGGTGTCAACGATCCTGAAACGAAATGCTCAGAGGGGTGTCCCTACTCCAATACCGAGGCCAGGACGTCCCCGCAGAACCACAAGACGGGATGATCGCCAGCTGCACCGGTTAGTCCGCAATGGCCGTACCAAGTCAGCTAATCGGCTTCGGGCTGAGTGCCAGCAACTGACAAATGTGCCTGTATCCAGAAGGCTAGTCAACCAAAGACTGGTTCAAGCAGGCTATCGTGCCAGGCGTCCCCTGAGAAAGCCACGCCTGACCAGACAACACCACCAGCACCGATTGCAGTGGGCCAGAGAGCACCGTCAATGGCAGCCAGGACACTGGAATCACGTGACCTTCAGTGACGAGTCTAGATTTCTGGTCTATCGTCAAGATGGCCGCGTCCGAGTGCGCAGACAAGTGCATGAAGCCGACAACAAAGATTGTATAGTGCCAACAGTCCAAGCTGGAGGTGGTGGGGTGACCGTTTGGGCTGCTTTTCATGCAGGGGGAAAAACTGACCTGGTTGTTCTGAATGGAAACCTGAACCAGTTCAAGTACAGGGTCATTCTGGAAGAAACATTGCTTGCATTTGCTCGTGCAGCCTTTCGAGGAAACTTTGTCTTCCAAGATGACAATGCACGGCCTCATCGTGCTCACATGATCCAACACTTTCTTGCTGACCGTGGTGTAGAGCATATGGAGTGGCCTGCCATGTCCCCGGATATGAATCCGATAGAGAACTTGTGGGCAGAATTAACGCGTCAAATCGACCACTTGGACCAGCAGCCGACCTCTGTGCGTGAATTGCAGCAGGCTATTGTCACTGCCTGGCAAGCGATTCCTGTCCAAACCTTGGCAAATCTCGTGAACAGCATGCCTCAACGTGTACGTGCTCCCCTGAATGCTCGTGGGGGTTACACGAAGTACTGAACTGTAATTTTACTGTCCATAATCCCAGTCGTAATTTAACTTTTGTTTTTGTTTAAAAAAAAATTGGCTAATGTGCAAAATAAAGAGATACTTCTGGAAAACGTACAGAAGTTTAATACAGTACTGTCCATGAATTGAGTTCAATATCAGTTTACATCACTCTCAAGGATCAATTTATTTGTTTTGAAATGTCAAATGTGGTTTTTGTTTCTTTTAAAGGTCACATTAACAAAATCTAGAATAATTTCAACATAATTCCAATGAACTTTTGGTTCTAAGACATCTTGAAAAGTAAGTTCACCCCCACAAAAAAATTATTCCATATTAAATGCCAAGTCTGTAGTTTAATTTTAAAAAGCCAAACAATCCATCATAAAAACAAAGGAGAAACAATAAATCAAAACAATAGTTATGCCAAATTAATAAAGCATAAACAAGTAATGACAAACAAGAATCAATAATCAGTTCACAGATCAAAGAGAACCAAGCAACAATAATAAATCAACAAGCACAGTGAGAATTCCTTCGCAATACATGTCCATACTGGTCTCAATGAATGTTCTTGGTCCAAACACTCAGCAACTGTGAGCCATATACAAGAGGATAAATTGTTTCAGATATGCAAAGCTATAGAACAAGTTGCAGTTTCAAAATATGTCCACCATTTTTAGCTCAGCTAATTGGCAAAGACTCATGTGATGTGTTGTGACAGTGTGTGGCTGGTAATCAAAACGAAGGGGTTAACTCCATGTTTTTCACCCCTGTCGGTATGTTTGTTTGTTTGTTTGTTTGTTTGTTTGTGAACAAGATATCTCAATCCGGTTTGAACCGATTCGGCCGAAATTTGGCATCGACAGATATGCCTCTGCCCACATTATTACATCATTATACATACCTGCACCAAGTTTGATTTAAATCCATTCAACTGTTCTCAAGTTATCACATTTTTACCTGACATGACCTCTGATCTTTGACCTCCTGATGGCATAATCCAAGCAGTTCATCTTTGCATCATAATACATACGTGTACCAACTTTGGTCAGAATCCCATCACTGGTTCACAAGTTATCGCGTGAACACGATTCTTACCTAACATGACCTTTGACCTCGTGACCCCAACAGCTAATCAGTACACCATTACCTCATTATGCATACCTGCACCAAGTTTGACGAAGATACCTTCAGCCGTTCTCAAGTTATCGCAGCAACGAAAACCTATCACAGACGATTGACTGACAGAGGGACGGATGGACGGACGGACAGCCGGATGGACAACCCAAAAACACATCTGACCTCAAAACCCCAAAACGACTTGACCCCAATCTGACCTCAAAACGCGACCCGCACAAATTACGCCGCAAAGTTGGCTCTCTTTCTCTTTTCTACAGATATTATTTCGGTTTCTGCTCCAGAGAACTTGCTGCCTGTATACCTCCGCCATTAGAGACCACAGAATACTCGACAAGCCACTACATCTCATGATTATTGTGTGAACATTGGCAACTCAAGGGTGGGCCGTTGTGATGTTTGTTTCTTCCCCTCCACTGCCAAACTCTGGAACTCTTTACCTTCTCATGTATTTCCAAACACGTATGACCTTCCCCTTTTAAAAAAGCAGATTTTTTTTACTTCCTCAAAAACTCTTAGACTATTCTCTCTTTCTTCACTTTTTTTAATCAAGGCAGCTCTTTTATTTTGACCTTTATTTTGACCTTTATTTTATTTTGACCTTTTATTTTTATTTTGGCTCTTTATTATACTGGGGTGTGCAAGGGGGTGAAACCCCTTGCACACCCCAGTATACCCTGACCAATTTCGTCCAAGTCCATGACTGGAGCCTTCAACATTAAAAAAAAAAACTGTGGGACCATAAAAATTGGGGGCACTAATTGGATAAACAAATCCTACATCAGCTCGCAATAACCCTTATGCTGTCCCATAAAGGGAGGCTGACTAACAGGGGGAATCAAACAAGATTATTCCAAAAATAAAAGGCAGGCAGGTACAGTACTAGATTTTAATAAAAATAGGGGCAAAACCTGGTAAAATACTGCAGTATACTACACCGACTAAAGGTATTTTAAACAGTATCACGGTATTTTAAACCAATGTAAATGGTTGCGAGTAAGACAGGGCAGCATGTACAATCATCTTTTCAAATGAAATGTTCAAATTTCTAAGATTGCAAATGCTTATTTTAAGGGGTGAAACCCCTTGCACACCCCAGTATACCCTGATTTTTCGAATGCTGTGAACAAACTTTGGTGCAGTTTGGGTCAGGAAGGCTGTGGTAAAGTTTCATCGAAATCGTGTGTGTAGTTTGACAAGAGAGCAAATACCTATTTTGGGGGATCAAACCTGGACCCACTTTGACACCCGGTAAACCCTCTTAGATCCTAATCTTAGATCCTAAATTTTTTAATGCCATGAACAAACTTGAGTTCCAACATATTATGTATCATGACCCATTAAACCCACTAAGGAGAGGACTATCTGCACATGTACTAAGGAAATAACTAACTCGGGAACCTGTATGTTGTATTTGTATGCCACTGCCTGGGACATGACGGTTTTGTAGAACCGTCACAATACATTCATTATTGGATCCTTCTGGGGAAAACGCAGGCAGAGTGTAAGCAACATACTCAAATGAGGTCTGAACATGGAGGTGTTAAAATAAACCTGTGTAAAGCAATCTTTTAACTAGAACGGCACTCAGTAGAGAGCATACCTCTGCCTTGTGAACACTTTACGTTTTGTATCCCAGAGTAGACCAGAAAATCACAATACAGAATCATATTTAATCAAAATCATCTATCCGCAACTTTTTGAGATATCAGGATATAAAATATTCTATGTATCGTTTTTGGCCCTATCTCCCAATGGTGAAGAATCACTTCAAAATTCTACTAGCCGGATCCGGATCTTCACCAAAATTTAATATATTCTTCCTTGTCAGACACCCAACCTGTCCACCGAGCTTCGTCCAAATCCGTCCATAAATTTTTGAGATATCTCGCTTTGTATCGTTTTTGGCCCTACCTCTCAATGGTGAAGTTTTACTTAATAATTAAATAATTCTCATATCCGAATCCATATTCAGATCTTCACCAAAATCGAATCGATTCTTCCTTGTCAGACACCAAACTGGTCCACCAAGTTTCGTCCAAATCCGTCCATAACTTTTTGAGATATCGCGCTATGTATCGTTTTTGGCCCGAAACGCAATGGTGAAGACTCACTTAGTAATTAAATAATTCTCATGTCCTAATCCATGTTCAGATCTTCACCAAAATCGAATCGATTCTTCCTTGTCAGACACCAAACTGGTCCACCAAGTTTCGTCCAAATCCGTCCATAACTTTTTGAGATATCCCGCTATGTATAGTTTTTGGCCCGATCTCTCAATGGTGAAGTATCACTTAAAAATTAAATAATTCTCATATCCGAATCCATATTCAGATCTTCACCAAAATCGAATCGATTCTTCCTTGTCAGACACCCAACTGGTCCACCACGTTTCGTCCAAATCTGTCCACAACTTTTTGAAATATCCTGATTTGCATGGTTTTTGGCCCTCTCCCCCAATGGTGAAGACTCACTTAAAAATTTATACTAGCCGGATCCGAATCCGGATCTTCACCAAAATAGAATATTTCGTCCTTGTCACATACACGACATCTCTGCCAAATTTCGTCCGAATCCGTCCACAACCTTTTGAGATCTTTTGTTCACAAACAAACGGACAGACAGACAGGGGGTGAAAACAAAACCTCCATCCACCTTTGGTAGCGGAGGTAATAACAGGTGCAAGTGTAAGCAAGTGTAAACACTATGGTAATTAAATTTGTGAATCGTATTATTACTATCGTTGTAATTATTGTAATGCTCTACAACCATCACTGATGCATCGCCGAAGCATAGTTCGAGAAATTTGAAAATTATTCACCGCGAGTTGAATCGTTCCCTTCCCCCCGCTTCCCTGCCCAAAGACAATGCGGAAGTGACGGTCGACTTCACTATGTGACGTCACGGATATTTGTAAAGAAGAACATGTCGTATCTTCATTGCAAAAATTACCTGCTTTATCAATCGGAAATCGGAAAAAGACATCATATCTATCCGTAGGGTAGCTAGGGATAGATAAGTGTCGAGGTGATCTGACTATCTGGGTTCACCTTTAAGCACTCAAGCAAGCACCCCTTCAAAACCATTGATAAGGAACGGCTGTCTCGGCAAGCGCTGAAACGAAAAGCTGCTTGGTAAATGAACACACCCAATGTATGCTTAATCCAAGAATGATACATAATGCGTCACGGGGAAGGGAGCAGAAGGAAGCAATCGATAACAAACTATCTTATATATAAAAAGTGTAATGAAGCTGCTTGCGTATGAAACCTTCAAGCCCATTGGTTGGAGAGCTAGCTTGACTCCACCCACAATAAATCGTCAGGAAGAAAAATCATGCACCGCCATGTTGGTTTTCTGGAATGCTGAAGTCGCATTTGGAAGTCTCATATATTCACAATTTGAATTATCCGACATATATATATATATATATCCACAAAGTATTATATAATATGCATATAAGCATGTTTTTACTTCATGTACGTAAGCTGGGTTATTTATATTGTTGGGAGTGACCGAGACACCAGCGCTCTTGCCAATGCACTGCCCAAATAAAGGAATGAGCAATTTACATGATAAATGAAGGTTTTTGTAGGTAATATCGGTTTTTGCCCGAGTAGTCAAGCTGAATAGTGTGAAAATACAGAAGGGTCACTCATCATCATAGACAAACGGCAATTGCAGGCAACAATAGCAAATCACGCAAAACAGTACTAACTCCCGCCATTGCAATACAGCACATGGAAGAGTCTCCCTTCCCTTTGTTTTTTGAAAGGATGTGAGTTCCCAGTACAGCTCGCATTTGGCATGACAATATTTAAATAAGGCTCCAGATCAAACTTTGCAAAAAGTTGGAGTATACCTGTGTGATCCAGTTTTCAGACATGGCCAACTATGTTGTTGTTCCCACATTTGACATCCTCAAAATATTTGGGTCGCAGCAGCAACATATTCATTCAACAAAACCAAAAAGTTGTACGTGAGAGAAGTGCTTTGAATTTTTGGTTGAGATAATTGACCCATTAGCACAAAAAAAAAATTGGCAGAATAATAAGCCAGAAAATCGTGTTGTAAAATCGGTCTAATTTCACTTCCGTTATACATATGAGCTACTCGAAGTCGATTCACGTGACGTCACGGGTGCACAACTCCTCATTGACGGGCACGTATGTCTGCGTTTCATCACAAGTCATTCTGGCGTTCAAGATGCCGATACGCCAAGCCAACAGTTTGAATCGTTGAGAAATTTGCCCACCAAACTCAGAAATGGTTTTTTTTTTTTTTTTCATCCCTGACCCATGAAAAGATCGTCCACACTGTGCTTTGTGGTTGAAAAACCCAGGAACAGTCAAATTAAACATCAAAATGTATGCTCATTCAAAATATTATGCTGTTTGCAAAGACCACTTGGAGCCGTCAGCATTCGTATTTGATCAACAAGCTCACTACCTGGGAAACAAGCCTCTGAAATTGCAGAAACACGATGCCGTACCGACACTTAACAGGCAAGAGTTACGTGTTGACTTGAAGCCAGGCTCATGTGAGCCAGCTCAGAGCTAGTCCTTAAGTAGTTATCTATGTTACTAAAATATCAGCAGAGCCTACCCGTCGCTTTGCTGACGTACCAATTAGTCTTCCTGCTTGCCAAAAATTGCTATATTGGTTCACTGCCTCTGTGTTGAGTCCGCACATCATGATAATTCGACCAGCATATGGGAATATACAGCATCATCAATTTATGAAGTACCCTCAGGTCTATTTATTGGTCGGTGGCTCATTTGGGGCTTCGTTTGTCATATGCCCCGAGGGAAGTTTGCATTCTCGTAAGCTAGCTGATCGATCTCCTGGGAGCGAGCCAGAGATCCTACACTGCACACTGCACAGTCTTCTAAAATGTTGTTGTTCTGCACAAACTGGCCCCCTGCAGGAGTGACTTGCGAACGCTCCACGGAGGCTTAGCCTTCAAGTTTGGCTGCTTCACAGCCTTAACTAACTGTCGTATTGTTGGTTTACCCACTGAATTTTTTACTACTTCATGTTGGTTGTTATCTCCATATGCGAGTTTTAGAAGGTGGGAGGAAGTTCTCCCAGAACTCAAAATCTCCGCCTACTTTTTCGGTAAGGGATCATTATTCATGAACCAGATTGTGAAACGTCCTTCTCAAGGCTTTGTTCCAAGGGCTCTTTTTAGAATCCTCACTGAACCTCTGACAGCCTCAACTTGTAGCTCGTTTGTGGTGATATTCCCCAGAATGCTTCTTAAGTGCTCAGTAAGGGTTTTCTTCATCATTCCTGTTGCTCTGACTATCACTGGTACAATTTCAGCTTTATTCAATTTCCAAGATCTCTTGACCTCATTTTTCAGACCCTGGTATTTGAGCATTTTCTTGGTTTCTGAAGCATTTAGTCCAAAGTCATTGGGAACTGAAACCTCAATCAACAATGTTGTCTTTCCTTTTTGTTTGAGCACCATGTCCGGTCGCAATGTTCCGCCTGCAATGTTTACACTTGATGGGATTATCTTGTCATAAATGAGCAATATATGTTCATTTTCAAGGATTGGATTTGGTATGTGTTTCCATGATTGTTCTGGAACTGGAATGTTGAAATGTTTACAGATGGACCAGTGGATTCTCAACAGACACTGCCATGTCTTTCTGTGTACAACTGTTCTGACATGAGTTGTTTACATCCCGAAAGGAGCTGACTGTTACTTTCTATTTCTACCCCACAAAATCTGCATTTGTCCAATTGGCACAATTCCGCCATTTTCTTAAAGCCATTAATGTAGTGTCCTTGGGCATTAATGACGACTCGTTCTCTCTAAATTTCATCGGTGATTAATCCTGTTAAAAGTTTGTATGCTGTTAGTAGGCATGTTATCGGTCTATATTTGTGAGGTCGATGAGTTTCATTCGATTTTAGGCTGAGAATCGTGTTGCCTTCTGTGAATCATTGCTCCATTGGCTGTCCCCTTTGATGATTTCGTTAAACTAGCAACGGAACCCGTCTTACGGGCGGGGCTTTAATTGGGATGCCCAAAGGAAAAGGCAAAATATCGGAAATTGAAGGCTTTTTTTAATTTTGAAACGATTTATGTAAACATCCGTTAAATCATATTACACGCAAATCATAAAAATCGAAACAGTATTTGTAGAATTTCAATAAAAGCTACATCACTGTTCATATCGGTAAATATTATTCCATCGTGTTTGGAAAACTGGAAAATTTGAAAAATTGGAGAATTGGGAAAAAAATTGGAAAAACAATATAGCTTATTTTACTCCAGTGGGTCCCAGGATTATCCACCGAAAATTTCGTTGCGATCGGTTCAGCCGTTTTTGCGGTGCCTGGGAACAGACGGATGGACAGACGGACAGACATTTGGTGAATTATAGTAAGATGCTTGAGCGTACTGTGGGTGGGGAGCATACAGTTGCTTCAATCAAAAGTTTGGTATCCCATCTGGGCCAGGGATTTTGAAGTTTGCCATCTTTGCAAGTTGTTGTCTTATCTTTTCTGCATAAATTATTACTGGTGGAATTTCCAGAGATGTTGTTCCTTCTAATCCAGGTTTCAGATCCAATCTGCTTCCTCGTCATGTTCTCTTTCATCTTTGAATATCCCTTTCCAAAACATTTCAAGATCCCCTTTTTTAGAGGAGAATTGCGCATTTTGTTTCTGTTTCCCGAATTTTTTTGTTGAACTTTTTCGAGTTTTCAAACTGTTGATTTTGCTTTCTTCTGTTGTTGGCCTCATCATAGGTTTTTACATCCCCTGCTACCTGTTGTATTTGGAGCTTATTATGGGCAACTAACGGTTCTACCCCATTATTTTTGATGTTGTATTTTTCTTTATTATTTGTCTGATTATTTTCTTGAGCTTTGGACTTCTGTTTCCCTTCTTAAATTGTTCTGTTTGTCCCGCTTCCTTCCTCAGGTGGTCGCTCTGCTTCTCAAGTCTCTGTTTCCATGGTGGTGTTAGGGTTATTACCTAAAAATAAAAAATAAAAAAATTATTTTTTAAAGTATTTACAGGTTAGTACCTTCACCACTGTGGTCTAACTTTTCAACATGTTGCTCCGTGCAAGTTGTAACACAGTTCTCATTTCGATTCCAATCACGCCGTCTCTTTGCAGACGGATTTAATCAAAAGACAGGGACATTGGCGTTTCCCATTTGCCCCCCTCCCACCAGCAGTTCACCCCAACCCTCCACCCCCTCTCATCCTGCAGTGGACCGAAATAGGCTGCTTTACAGTTTTTTATTTTCATATCATATTATGGTATATTTGAATGCGCAGAGGCCTTTCCATTCGGCATCACGCCACCATTTGCTGTGCTACACTTTATCCCCAATGGAAGAGCACCACACCGATGTCCATTTCACGTAACGTTTTTTGTGTAAACTAGGAACAAAACGGAAAAAGAGAGGGTCCATCAGTGAAAGTAAATATAGGCAGGAAACATGTACAGATGGAGCAAAGATCAGCAGAAAGGAACGAGGGAATGGAAAATGAACAATGACATGTATGAGGTATCATGGGAAATGAACTCGGGAGTAGCACGTCTGATTGAATACATCTGGTTGGCGACGTTAGAGGATAGTCCTCAAAATCACAAGGAGATATAATAAATAGCACAAGACATTTTCCTGTTCGTTCATTCCCAACGCTTATTGTGGAGTCCGACTGTTTCCCCACTGTCAATTTCGGCACTTTTACCCTCGGTCACCTCGCTCTTCCATGAGCCTCGACCCTGAAAAGAACAAAGAAGAAGACAAAGAAAAAGGAGCCCCTAAAGAAGAAACCATCAATGCCTAGGAATACATGGTGATAAGGAACCAAAATAGAAGAGATTTGGAGAGTACAAGTAATAGGCAATCAGCTAGGGGGGTCAACCGGTACCAAATTGAGGGAGTAAGGCTAATAATGATTTTTGACAAGGTTTTTACCTCTAGAATAAGAAAATATGTGATAGCAAATTCAACGATGTAGCTAAATGTGTGTTATCACCCATTGATACATTTCAATGGGTGAAATGTATCAATTCATTGATACATTTCCACTATGTCGAAAATACGTGGTGGTGCGATACTTTTTTCCATGTGTATACTTGCAAATCTACTGAATGCCAGTTATTTTCGTGCATATTTTGTGCATAAAGTTGTTGCTATGATGGCAGCCATTTTGTGAAATTGGGCGCCATATTGGATTCTATCTTCTTGGATTAAAGTTCAGATGATGTATTTCATACTTTAAGAGAGTTGTAAAGTCTTAAACATCTCAAAACGCAATGCTATTTGTTACAAATTCCTACAAGAATATGAAACATGGTGTTTTTAATAGAAAAACATGCATTTTGGCGGCCATTTTGAAAATGAGGTGATAACACCCATTTAGCTACATGGTTGAATTTGCTATCACATATTTTCATATTCTAGGGGTAAAGACCTATCCAAAAATCAATATTAGGCTTACTCCCTCATTTTGGTACCAATGGACTCTATTTTGGGGGTCTGGCTGATGGCCTATAATGAATGATAGGTTAGTGTGAGATCACGCCCAATAAGCGGGTGGAAAAGGGCAAAAATATGGACCAATGGTATAGGATGTGGGTGGAAAAGAGAGCACAGCGTGGGAGCACTTAACAGGGAATATAGGAATACAAAAGATAGACAAATGTACTTAGCTTGGAGTCACAGCGGAGCGAACGAGAAGTTTACCCACCCATTAGACAAAGTGGTCCCCACTAACCCAGAAAGCATATTTGGCTCCCATTTTTGCAGCGATCGGTATCCTCATGAAATGGAAGTCCAATTTTATGCCCCTGTCAAGTGTTGCAGCCATAAGGCCCAACAATTATCTCGGCCACGAGTCGAGTGCGCATGGCATTTCACCATTCAACCTTTCTCCCGGCAAAATGGCGATCTGAAGTTGTCCACGTGATGGAGTGGTGTCGGGTAAAAAAAAGCTTTCACCGTGACAAGGAGCAAATAGCCCAACCATATACTACATGATAAAGCACTACCTCTTTTGCTTTGTAGAGGCCACAACCATACATCTTGGGGGAAATGGCATCTGAAATAATCATGGCCAGCAACAGCATGAAGACTGGGCCACTCATATGTATACTCGGTAGGGAGCATACCTCCACCAAGCCGAACAGTTTACGTTTTGTATCCCACTGATAGGCCAGATCTGCATCCAGATCTGAACCAAAATCGAATCGCCTTGTTCTTGTCGCCGAACGAACTCATACACCAAGTCTTGTCTTAACTCGTCCACAATTTTTTGAAACATCATGATATATAGGCCTATCGGTTTTTGGCCCAATCTCTCAATGGTGAACACTAACTTAACTTTAGGTTCCGGATCCGGAACTTCACCAAAATTGAATCAATTCGTCAATGTCACACACCTAGCAAACATGTCCATCAAGTTTCATCTGAATCCGTCCATAGCGTTTTGAGATATCCTGCCCACAGACAAACGGATAGGGGTGAAAACATGATCTCCATCCACCTTCGGAGGCAGACGTGATGAATCCGTCAAGCCAACAGCTTAATTTATTTGGAGGTGTGAGGGAGTGGAGATGAGAAAAGTGTGGCACGCTCATGGACATGTGTTAACATAAAAATGGGAATTGTTTTTGTTTGTTCATTTTTTGTAGTTTTAGGGTGAAGAATGGACAACACCGATCACACACAATCCGTTTACGAGACCGTCTCACAGACATCATGCTCAGAACAGATGTACACATCACCCATACATGCCCAGGTAACTGACGAGTCCTCCTTCTCTATCTCCATTGTTGCTAGGTATACCTATCAATTAAACCTATTCACCGTTTCTGCTGCCACTACATTTCCAGGGACACTATTTCCTACATCAACTTATCTTCTTTACTCACAGGTTATGTCCCTTGGTCCTATCACTGTTTTGCAAAAGCAATGATTCGCAACCAGTAAAATCCCCCATCACACCTGGAGGTTACATATTTTTTGTTCTCCAAAACCACTTCAGAGATCGAAGTGAAACTCCACACAAATTATCGCCTACGCATGGGGAATAAAGTTTGATAACTATGACTTCATCGGTGACGTGGTCTGGCAGCCATATTTGATTTAAGGAAATAGGAAATAATTTGTCTGAAACCGCTTACCCTATCGATGCGAAACTTTACAAATGTCATGTACTGCCATTGCTGCATATAGTGTGAAAATGATGATGTCATAAGTCACATGGTTTGGTATCAGCCAAAAGGCAAAGGCCAAATGTGTATCAACAGATGAATGGTGTAGTTATGACATTTTTTTTGTACATTTAGTCGAGGCTCCTATGAGAGCTAACACATAGAACATATTAAAAAGGGAGTGGGAGACAAGAGGAGGAGGAGAGAGGGAAGTACAACAACAGTAGGGAATCGGGGCATCATCTGGTATGAAAAGTTCGACAAATACTCAACAAATTGGCACAGATTTTTAGACAAAACCGGACTTGGAGCACACTGCAAACATGGACACAACGAAATAAACAGCAAAACCGCAACAAAAACGACCGGGAAGATTCTCTTTGAGGACGTCGGCAAAGGTGAAAAGCGCACATGGACAAGACGAATTTCTGAGAAATGTGAATGTTCGGTGCATTTTTGGGTAAAAGTTGGGAACCTCCTTTTTAACATAACTAGGGTATGCTGAATTCGATTAACCCGGTTCCCAAGCCGAATTTTGAGTTTTTGACCTTCTAATTAGAAAAAAAATGGCCGCCAAATTGCCATTTTTGGACAAATTCTTTGAACAAGCATTTATATATCATGTATATACATGCAGCTCTTTTACTTTAACTTTACAACTTTTACCCCAAAATGCACCTAGAAGCTTAGACATGGCCTTTTTTCATAAATCCGTCCAGTCTATATTATGGTTGGTGACATATTGAAAGAGACATTCAAACTGATACTGAAATTGGACACTATAAAATGGGAAATGGTTTTAATAAGACAATGTTTCATACAACCATTTATTCTAAAATTAAATATACATGGCCATGAAGCACAAACATTCAGGAATGTCACACATGTTGTTTTGCCAAACTACATCAAATTCATACAAGGGGTCTGATCATCACTCTGTTGCTGACAGGCCCACATTGATGTGCACCTCAACTCTGAATAGCGACATTTGCAGCGTCGGGTCTTGCATTGCTTCCGGCATGCACAACAAATCATCTCGAGGCAACTTTCTGGGATTGGACTCGGTGACATCAGAATAGGCTCTAGTCCTGAATCACCACGTTTCCATCCCATTTCCACAGGTGCAGGAAGGTCAGGTATGGCACAATGAGCATCTCTCCATACCATAGCTTGATAGTGTACTCGCATCAAATGGAAATGAAGAGCATCACTTGTCAGTGACATTGCTTCTGGTTCACCAGTCTTGGAGAACAACATATGTCGTGTTGAATCAACAGAGGAAACCTCAAAATGCTCAAAATTCAAAACTCAAAATTCGGCTTGGGAACCGGGTTAATCGAATTCAGCATACCCTAATTATGTTAAAAAGTGAGGTTCCCAACATTTACCCAAAAATGCACCTTGAAGCTTATACATGGCATTTTCCATAAATCCATCTCGTCTAACATCCAAAGCTCAGAGACCGGAACTGGAAGTGATTACATAATTAATTATATAAGCACCACTCCTCCCCTTTTTTTTACCCCATACTATACAATTTCCCCATTGCTATATGAGCCTTTTTTGCATCGGTCGTTTCCCCCACCCCAAGTCTTCAACTCCTCCCTAAAACCTGAAGTCCTCAACCTCCACCCCTCAACTCTCTTGTCCATCCCTCCCCATTCTTTCCATTCTTCAAAACAAGAGGGCATTAACGACTTGGAGGTTGAAATTTAACCATTATGTTTTATTCCTCTCCCACCTCCCCCCAAGTCCTCCCGATGTCCCTGCTCTCAAATGTTGTGTTTGTGTCCTTCCCCCTCTTCCCCCTCTCTTTTGTGTCCTTCCCCCTCTCTCCCCATCTTGTCTGCCGCTCCCCTTGTTTTTTGTGTTTTGTGTGTCGGTTTGTCTTTTTGTGCGATTAATGTTAGCTCTTTCACGAGCCTCGATCTTGTATACAAAAACAAAAACAAAAACAAAAAAAAAAATTAAATTAAGACTAATTAAGTTTGAGATAAAATTAAATTAAGAGCTAAAATTAAGAGGTTTAAATTGAAATGAGGACGAAAGAACGTTTAATTCATAATCTCGCGATATTTTGTCATCTCGCAATATGTGACGAGGGACAGACAGACTGAGAAGTGTATGATGAAGTAGATTGTCCAGTGTATGACAAGAGTGCAGCAACTTGTTTCCTTCGTTCCCAGGGGAGGGGGAGGGAGGAGGGGGAGGGGGAGGGGGAGGGGCAGGGGGAGGTGGGGAGGGAGTGGGGAGGGGAAGGGGGAGGGAGGAGGGGGAGTGGGGAATGGGAGGGGGAAGGGGGGAGGGGTAGGGGGAGGGTGAGGGGGGAGGGGAGGGGGAAGAGGAGGGGAGGGGAGGAGAGGGGGGGAGGGGAGGAGAGGGGGGGAGGGGAGAAGAGGGGGGGCAAGTACCCGGCATTGCCGGACGGGGAAGAGGAGGGGAGGGGAACGGGGGGGGGGAGGGGAGGAGAGGGGGGAGGGGAAGAGAGGGGGGGAGGGGAGAAGAGGGGGGGGAAGTACCCGGCATTCCGTGTATAAACGTGAGGGAGAAGAGGGGGGAGGGGGAGGGGAAGGGGGAGGGCACGCAAATCGTCGAATCAGCGCGCTGCTCTGCCACCGATTCAGATTCCGTGTATAATATTCCTCGCTGAAAAAAAATATGGATCTAAAGATGAAAGAAAAAAAAACCTATGTGATGTTACCTAGCTAGCAGGTTTGTCTGTTGTTCCTCGCTGAAATGTGAAAAAACGCAATCGCGCGGCAAGGAACATCACGTGATCGCTCTGAGCGATCGATTGCAACTCTGCGTCGTGTCGTGGGCGTGGCCAACGTGGCCTCATGCCCCCAGGTGATTGGCTAACTCGAGCTCGAGAGAGCCATACATAATGCGCTACATTATGGCAAAAAATATGGATCTAAAGATGAAAGGGAAAAAAACCTATGTGGTGTGAATGGCAATGTTCGTCGCTGAAATGTGAAAAAACGGAATCGCTTTTCGCTCTGAAATACGTGCGAACGCGTAACTGAGTTAATGGCGGCAAGGAACATCACGTGATCGCTCTGAGCGAATCAGCGCGCTGCTCTGCCATTCCGGTCATAATATTCTTCGCTGAAATGTGCTGAGGTAAAAATATGGTTTAAAAATATTATGAAATAAAATTTTTAGGTCGACTCAGGCTCAATGGCCATGTCTGTGCCAAATATCAAGTACGTGAGCCTCTCCGTTTAGGAATCTACCGGTAACATTACACACACACACACACACACACACACACACACACACACACACACACACACACACACACACACACACACACACACACACACACACACACACACACACACACACACTGTGTTTTATATATATAGATGAATATCCTGGAACAGCCCTCGAGTCCAGATGATTTTGAAAAAGGAACGTTCCAGGCAGCTTACCAACGCTGAGGTTTTAAATCACTTTTGCTTTATTATAAAACACTCCAAGTGCGACGGTAAAAAACCAAACTTTCATCCCATAAATCCACCGTCCAAAGCGAAATAATCAGCAGCAGCCACCTCAGCGGATATGACGCGAGGATAACGCCGTGGCGATGACGCAACACATGGGTGGACCATGAATTGAATGTGATGAGAAAAACATGGGTGGAGCATGATATGCATGAGGCAAACATGGGCGGAGCATAAATATACAGCATTACATTGAAACTCGTTTACAGCGGAGCACAATTATAATGGTTGCAGTACAGTTTGCGCAGAACTCAAATTTCTCTTCATGTTTGTGTCAATTATTCGTGCGTGTACACTGTACAGGATCGATACTCATGTGCAATGTGACGAGTTCATTAAATCGCTCGACGTGGGGTACGTTCGCAATAGTACAATCCTCTTGTGAACACCCCTCGTCGAGCACGTTAGTGGACTCGTCCATCCAATAATGCATGGCTGAGCGCTGAGGAAACTGGTCAATGAGGTCTGCAGAGGTATCGACAAACATCGGACCACTTACTTTGTCTTAAGACAAAAGTCAAAACGAGTGTGTCATGGAAGATCCAAAAAAGAGGACGATTACGGACTTCTTTTCGTCCATCACTGCGACAGACTACACAAAAAAGAAGCTGCACGCATGCACCACACACACACACACACACACACACACACACACACACACACACACACACACACACACACACACACACACACACACACACACACACACACACACACACTTCATCAATTTGTAGCAGAAGGAACAGCTGGGCACGTCGTTTCCCCAGTTCCTCTATTAGTGGGGCGGCTTAGCCCAAATATTCAAAAGAATTGTGCATTTTGTGATACAAGCACCAAATTTGGCACAAATGTACATTAATATGTTGCGAACATTTTCAGATATTGGGCCACTTGAAATTGCGTAATTTTTTTTTCAAATTTTTTCAAATTTCGTGATTTCAAATTTTTCGGGTGACACCGTCACAATTTCGGTCTTCGAGGCCGGCCGATAGGCAAAGTGTGACCGGAAGGGACGAGGTTCTCCTGACCACGTGGCCCTCGATCTGGGAAGCGAGAGGCGTTCCATTAGTGGACGCGCCCCTCACGCCCGACTTTTGGGCGGCCCCGGCAGGCCGTTTGTTTTGACGTTCCGTGACAGGCCCCGCACCCCCACCTCCGGGCCGACCGGAAGCTTGTGCTGAGTACATCATACCTGAACAACTCAGTGAGGCAGAACACAGCAGTGCACACCAGGGTGACCCCTTCAGTGCATAAACCAATTAACCTGTCCACTGCAGGGCATATAGAAATGAAGTTATTTTCTGCATATAATAATAATATAAGTTCAGTTCTATATAACAATTTCTGTTATCACCACTACCACTACAACTACCACTACTACAAGCTTTGTCTGGAATTTTGTGGACTAACAGACAAACTGACATACAGACAAGCTGGGATCAAAACATTACCTCCTTCCACCATTGAGTGTAGAGGTAAACATCATGGAAATTATATCATGCCCTAGATTTAATTCATGCTTACCCGTGTATTTGCTTCACTGGTTCACAAGGTCTTTTGCATACATGTAATTCAGACTCTCGTCTTCATTGCTGACCACACAATGTTCGCAACATATTAATGTACGTTTGTGCCAAATTTGGTGCTTGTATCACAAAATGCACAATTCTTTTGAATATTTGGGCTAAGCCGCCCCACTATATCGGCCGGCCTCGAAGACCGAAATTGTGACGGTGTCACCCGAAAAATTTGAAATTACGAAATTTGAAAAAATTTGAAAAAAAAAATTACGGAATTTCAAGTGGCCCAATATCTGAAAATGTTCGCAACATATTAATGTACATTTGTGCCAAATTTGGTGCTTGTATCACAAAATGCACAACAGGTTTGCTATGCTGCTGCACTATATCTGACCATAGTCATCGCGAATCTGTTGAACTGTTGGACCCGGGAAGATCACAAGGAGCTGCAGAAACTTCCAAGAACGCACGAAATGCCGTTTCTGACGACAAATTTTTAAAAATTTCCTGAGGGAGGACCCCCAGACCCCCCTGTGCCCCCCCCAACACTATAGTTTCATGCACCCCCACCCCCCGTCTTGAAATTCCTGGATCCCCCAATGATGCAAAGGCGCAGCCAACCGCTCATCTCAAGAAGAAGAAGATTCTGGTTTCCCATCCATGTATTAAGAAAAAAACGCGATCTCAATAACATTTGATTAATTCCTCCAATCGGATGCTCGGATAATATTTATCACCGCAATTTGCAAACGCACGGAGTTAATTAGACAGATATCGTTTATGAAATGACGATGAAGCATCGACAAGACCATCGATGTTTGTGCTAATTCTGTGGCGTATCTCCAACACGTTTTCACTGCGGCGCCCGAGCCGCCCGTTCGCGCCTAAATTTAGCTCGAGCGCCGCCCGTGCGACCACCCGCCGTCCCGACGGTTACCATGCGATGCATGCCGTTTTACGGGGGGCAGGGCCAGGCAGCATCGGCCTTTTCCTCACCATCTGCTCTTCGCGTTCACACAACGTCTCCCTGCACCCCACGAATCTTACATATCACGGGTCTTTATGTCCGCGCTGGGAGGAATGGCCGCACGGAGGCTGTTTCATTGCGACGAGAGCGAAACGTCGAGGGAAACGATTCCCCGAACCCGAAACACACTCTTCGTGAGTCGCGCCAAAAGCGATGACAAAGCTGCGGACATTTCGTCCGTTTCAATCGGCCCTTTCCCTCAGGGCGTCAGCTCTCGGTGATGTGCGCTTCATTCCTATTCGTTGGACGTTTTAATCTCAAAACCGAACCCCGAGCCGATACAATTCGTGAATGTAAAACGTAGATCCTCCATAGCACGACGACAGTTTCGGCCCGAGGCCGTGCAGCCATCATCGGGTGTGCGAATAACCTGTGACGTCACAATTAACGCCCGAAGACGTCCACAAATCGCGTTCGTGGATCGTTTGTCTGCACTGCACTTGGCCATCCTTCTCACATTAGAATACACACATTGGCAGGTAAATTTAGAAGATGAGCACAGCTCTTGTTTTCGGGTGCTTCGGCTGTGTCGCACAACATAAAAGGTGCGAACCTGTTACCTGCCTCAGGTGCTCATGAATATTCATGAGCTGTTAGCTCAACAAAATCCGTCAGAGGAAGCGTCCAGGGAATGCAAGACGTTCCTCCCAATCCGGACTCGATTAATAAAATGCTTCGGCTTCACATAAATGATTAGCGCTCGCATCTGTCGACATTACCTTCTGGTTTCCGTGTGCCAGCCATGAGCCCACGAGACCAATACGAGTATATTTTTAGCCAGATCAGGGGGTTGTATGGCTCAATATATAATCTCATGCTGGGATATTATTATAACCGAGTCATTGGTTTCCCAGAAACATCAAGCAGCAGCATCCAGCATGCGGTGGATTAAATGAGTAATTGCACTGTCGGGCCGGGATGGGCGGGGAGACATGACGAGGGGGCGGGGAGACATGACGAGGGGGCGGATACATGACGAGGGGGCGGAGACATGACGAGGGGCGGAGACGTGACGAGGGGCGGAGAGACATGACGAGGGGGCGGAGAGACATGACGAGGGGGCGGGGAGACATGACGAGGGGGCGGGGAGACATGACGAGGGGGCGGGGAGACATGACGAGGGGGCGGGGAGACATGACGAGGGGGCGGGGAGACATGACGAGGGGGCGGGGAGACATGACGAGGGGGCGGGGAGACATGACGAGGGGGCGGGGAGACATGACGAGGGGGCGGGGAGACATGACGAGGGGGCGGGGAGACATGACGAGGGGGCGGGGAGACATGACGAGGGGGCGGGGAGACATGACGAGAGGGCGGGGAGATATCGATGGGGCGGAGCGCTTCGCACGTGTCTGAATTGAATCGTGCTGATGAACCTTGTTCATCGCACGGAAACAATGATTCCTTCAAATTGATCAGCTCGGAAATGAAGGCTCTATCCGTAACATGGCCGCTTTAAATATGCAACCTATTGCTAATTATTGCTCGGACTTCAAATTCATTGTAGACAGGTGGAGGGACAAGCCGGGATTTACGGTCCCTACTTGTATGAATCATATCAATGTGAACTATATGACGCTTTCCATTCAAGAAATGAAGTACCTGTTCTGTTCCTGTTGTTATCAAACAAAGGTTAGTCGGGCTCGTACCGTACGGGCTCGAATCCATCACCGACGAACAGACTAATACGTGTAAATTTAATGACGTCATTACACCCAGACAATGACGTGTCCATTCAACAATACAACATCCTCTGCTGGTCGTTTGTGCTAATCAGGAAAGACCATCATAGGTGTAGTGTAGGAGTAGGACTGCAGGTGACAAATAGTGAGGAGGAATACAATCGTCACCTTCCCCCACCCCGGCAATACCGCCGTGCAGCTCACTGTATTTGGAGGGAGAAGTGTACAATAATTGATTAATCGCATAATTAAAATCAATAAATAGTAATCATAAAATATTTTCTTAATCAATTGGCCAATAGCATACCTAAACCACCAGTAAGCTGTAACTTTTCTCATCTGCTCATCCGAAGCTGTAACTTTTTGAAATTAATTAAATAAGTCATTAATGGAAAAAAATAAAATAATTGATTCATCAATAAATAATTAATCCATTAATTGATTGATCAACAAATCAAAAATATCTTTTATAGCCACATCGCTTCGTCATTGTCGTGTCCAAATATCAGCTTCCTAGCTCAAAATGTGCTCGAGATATTTCCCAGATGAGAAAGAAAATAAATAAATGGTTAATAATGAAATTAATAAATAATAATTACAAAATAATTAAATAATTGATCAATTGGCTAATAGAATACCTAAACCACCACAGTTTCATCGAAATCTGTAACCTAAAAAAAATTAAGTAATTAATTGAATAATTAAATAATTAATCGATTAATTAAATAATTAATCGATTAATTGATTAATCAATAAATCAAAAATACCCTTTACAGCCAAATCACTTGGCCATTGTCATGTCCAAATATCAGCTTCCAAACTCAAAATGTGCTCGAGATAATGCCCAGATGAGGAAAAAAAAAAGATTAATAATGAAATAAATAAATAATAATCACAAAACAATTAAATAATCAATCAATTGGCTGATGGAATACCTAAACCACCACCGTTTCATCCAAATCTGTAACCTTAAAAAAATTAAGTAATTAATTGAATAATTAAATAATTAATCGATTAATTGATTAATCAATAAATCAAAAATACCCTTTACAGCCAAATCACTTGGCCATTGTCATGTCCAAATATCAGCTTCCTAGCTGAAAAGGTGCCTGAGATAATGCCCAGAAGAGAAAGGAAATAAATAAGTACTTAATTAATCGATAATAATTAAGTAACTAATCAATTAATTGATTCATCAAAAAACACCTTTTTGCCAAAGCACTTACTCACTATTGTGCCCAAATTTCAGCTTCCCAGCTCAAAGGATGGCTGAGATATCGCCCGGACAAACAAACAAGAAAACAAGAAACCGGAGTGAAAACCGAGTACTCCCTTTCAGCGTGCGTCATCGCCGGGCTCCCTTCGGTGCCCGGCAATGACGTTATGCAGCGCCTGGTGATGGCAAAGGAAAGGAGCGGTGTACAAAAAGGGGCTCTTCGGAGTATAGAGGTTTGTGTGT
>NC_136273.1:87056054-87083554 GCF_964187855.1 Myxine glutinosa | reverse complement strand
AGCACCAGCTCACTGGTAATGAGGGGTGGCGGGGGGGTTGATCAATTAAAAAACGGACAAAGGAAAAATGTACAAAACATAATAACGAAATATCTACATAATATAATATTATTATAATATAATATAATATATCCATATTATAAAACAGGAATGTCTGGCTGTCTGTTCCAAAACTACTCCTTCAGTTTTGGGGCGAGTCCCACCAAACTGTCTGTGGAACGTTTTCGGGTCTCAGCGGATGTTGTAAGGTACGTAGGAGGTTTCATAAAATTATGATTTTTAAATTAACTCGATATGAACTTGCTCCCAAATCAAGAAATGAACAAGATGACAACGGTTCCCTGGTTTGATAATATTTCAATACAATCGTGATTCATCATTATATTTAGATATATCAATATACAATAGGCATTTTAAGGCCATTTTCCCTGCTAGAGCGGGGGTTAGCCTTGCGGTCCCCATGACAATCTTCTCCATCTTGCCCTATTTTCTGCATCTCCCCTTGTTAACACCCTTGCCCGCATTTCTTCTTCCACCATCTTTAGCCAAGTATTTCTCGGTCTTCCCCATCCTCTACTTCCTTCTACATTCATTTCCATCACTCTTCTCAACCAGTCACTTTCATCCTTCCTCAACACATGACCAAACCATCTCAACCTGTTCCTCTTCACAGCATCCATCACAGGCTATATTCCCATCATTTTTCGCAATTCATCATTTGTCTTCCTCTCTCTCAACAATACTCCGCACATCCACCGAACCATTCGCATTTTCACCCTTTCCAGCCTTCGTTGCTGCTCGACATTCATTACCCATGTCTCGCTCCCATAAATCATAACACTTCTCACACATGCAGCATACACCTTTCCCTTCAGCTTCAACGACACTCTCCTCCTCGTCAGCACGCCACTCAGTTCCCAAAACTTCTTCCATGCACATCTCACTCGAGCAACCGTTGCGGAGTCTGATTCACCTTCTCCATTCAGCATGTCTCCTAGGTAACAAAATGTTTTCACACCTTCCCGCTTCACGCCATCTCCAACATCAAACTCAACATTTCCTCCATCTGCAGCTCCCTCTGTGCACACCTTACATTTGAATGTAGCTGCCACACTGGTTAATGACCCTCTCAGACCACTACATTTTTGATGAACCCACTCAGCGCACATTGTACATTGAATGGAATTCACTCCGACACCCTTCCTGCACACAGCACACGGCCACTTCCCAGTTCTTTCCACCTCACCACATGCTTTACCACTTGCCCTCACCTTCGTTTTTCCGATATTCACCTTCAGACCTTTTGTCTCCATACTTTCCTTCCACTTGTTCATCTTCTCCTTCAGTCCATCCATACTTTCTGCAATCAACACCAGATCATCTGCATACAACAACTCCCATGGTAAACCCTCCTTTACGTTCTGAGCCAGCACCTCCATCACAGCTACAAATAGTAGAAGACTTAGTATCGACCCCTGATGCACTCCCACCTTCACCTCAAACTCACCACTGTTCCCATCCTTCGTCCTTACAGCTGTGCACGCTCTTTTGTACATTGCCATCACTACTCTGATCAACCATTCCTCCACTCCGAACTTCCTCAATGCCCATGTCACTACTTCACGTGGAACCCTATCGAATGCTTTCTCCAAATCAACAAACCCAAGAAACAACTTCTTCCTCTTCTCCATATACTTCTCCTGCAACTGCCTCACAATAAAAAGTGCGTCTGTCGTTCCTCTTCCTGGCATGAATCCAAACTGCATTTCGTCAATCTTCACTTTCTTCCTTATCCTCCTCTCCAACAGCCTTTCCAATACCTTCATTCCATGCTCCAATAACGTTATCGCTCGATACGAGCCACAGTCCACAGGGTCACCTTTCCCCTTGCATAGAGGGACGAGGGTACTCAGTTCCCAATCCACTGGAATGCGGCCTTCTTTCACCACCAGATTACAGATCTCTGTCATTCTATTCACACCTCAATTTCCCGCTGCCTTCAACATATCTCCCACAACTCCCGTCGGCCCTCCCGCTTTTCTACTCTTCATTGCTTTTATCGCTTCCTCAACTTCCTTCTCGGTTATCTTCTCTGCCGGTCCTAAAACTGGGTTACTCTCTATGTTGCCATCCCATTTATTCTCTGCATTCAACAGCATTTCCATATATCTCTTCCATCTTCCTTTAATTCCATCTCGGTCCACAAAGATTTGTCCCACTTCATCCTTCAAGCAACTCACCCCCATCACATCACACCTCTCTTTCGCTCTCTGCTTTGCAATCCTGAATACCGCTCTCTGACCCTCTTCCAAATCCAAGCGCTCTCCGAACGTTTTCCTACATGTCTCCTGCGCCTTTGCTACCTCTTTCTTTGCAGCCTTCCTGGCTGCCTTATAACTTTCATGCTCTGCCTTTTCTGCCCCCATACCCTTCGCCTTCTGCCACTCTTTGAACGTCTTCCTCTTCTCGTCAATCTTCTTTCCAACTTCATCATCCCACCACCATGTTTCCGAGTGCCTCGGTGGTCCTTTTGTCCATCCACATACCTCACCAACGGCTCCCAACAGACTATCTTTCATTGACATCCAACCACTTTCAAGCTCAACCATATCAGCCTCTACCATACTCAGCCTCTCTTTTAATGCCTCCCTCACTGTCACCTCTTTCAACCTCCACACCTTCATTCTCGGTTGGTACTTCACCCGCCGAGCTCTCCTCGCACCTTTCACCCTTATGTCGCAGACAACCAAGTGGTGCTGTGAAACAGCCTCCTCCCCCGGGATCACCTTTGTGTCCCGGAGGTGCCCCCCATCTCGCGTACGCACCAGCAGGTAGTCAACGGTTGTCGTCGACCCACCTGACGTGTATGTAACAAGCTTATTATCCTCTTTCTGGAACTGAGTATTACAAATCAACAAATCAGCTCCATCAGTTGTTCACAAGACTGTTAGCCATCAGCCAGCACAGGGAAATCAAACTGAAAACCGTTCTGAAACATTATTTGGGCCCTGTGTCATATCCACTATCGGCTGCAGACGGTGCACTTGCGAAGACAGACAAAAGCATGCTCCTGCCCCAACTTGAATCAAAGTGTGATTCTTCCGTTGTTGAAAATTCCAAGTTGAAGTACATGATATGGACATGGGTTTCAACATTTTCAAGAGCTGACCCTTCCCTCTACAGGGAGATATCTGCATGCCCTTGCAGGATGCTTGGTGCCACAATCTGCTTGAAGCAACAATGTTGCTAAAACATCAGAACATTCATCATTTCTAACAAATTTCAGTTGGTTGTATATTTGCATTATGATCGATCCTAACAGCAGCAAATGCATCTTGAACTGCAAACCTGAAGCCTCATGGGCAAGACGAATTGCTGATGCAAATTTAATGCAAGCCCGGTGAGTTCCAACAGCTGAGGTCCAAAAATAGCAACAGAAAATATCAACCTGGCAAAGAAGAAAAACAACAATAACACAGCCATAGCAGAGGGCAAATAACAGAAGAGATGGATGGAAGAGGTGAAAGCAGGTGAAACTAGAACAGCACTCGGTAGAGCGCATACCCCCGCCCGGCTGAACAGTTTATGTTTTATATCCCACTTATAGGCCGGATCTGGATTTGAACCTGAACCAAAATCGAATCTGCTTGTTCTCGTCACCTAACCAACTCATCTACCTAATTTCATCTGAATCCGTCCATACCTTTTGAAATATCATGCTATATGTCGTTTTTGGCCCTAACTCTCAATGATGAAGAATCACTAAAAATTCTCAGATCCGGATCTAGATCTTCACCAAAATCGAATCTATTCGTCGTCACACCTGTCCACTAAATTTTGTCCGAATCCGTCCACAATTTTTTGAGATATCATGCTATATATCGTTTTTGGCCCCATCAATGGTGAATAATTTCTTTTAAAATTCTCAGATCCAGATCAGGATCCGGATCTTCACCAAAATCGAATCTATTCGTCCTTGTCACACATCCAACCTCTCCACCAAATTTCGTCCGAATTCGTCCACAATTCTTTGGGATATCCTGGTCACAAACAAACAGCGATGAAAACAACCTCTGCCCACCTTCCTTCGATCGCGGAGGTAATAAGAACTTTCATGGCTGGTTGGTGATAGTGGAGAGGTAAAGACGGATGAGCAAAAGCGATGGAGACAGGGCGTATACAACATCACAACAACATGCATTTTAAGGCCATTTTCCCTGCTAGAGTGGGGGTTAGCCTTGCGGTCCCCATGACAATCTTCTCCATTTTGCCCTATTTTCTGCATCTCTCCTTGTTAACCCCCTTGCCCGCATTTCTTCTTCCACCATCTTTAGCCAAGTCTTTATCGGTCTTCCCCATCCTCTACTTCCTTCTACATTCATTTCCATCACTCTTCTCAACCAGTCACTTTCATTCTTCCTCAACACGACCAAACCATCTCAACCTGTTTCTCTTCACAGCATCAATCACAGGCTCTATTCCCATCATCTTTCGCAATTCATCATTTGTCTTCCTCTCTCTCAACGATACTCCGCACATCCGTCGAACCATTCGCATTTCCAGCCTTTCCAGCCTTTCCAGCCTTTCCAGGGCATATATGCCGAGGTAATACAGATGGAGACAGAAGGTTGACGATTCACTGGGAAATAGAGAGATTAGATTGCCAAGGAACATTACCCTGAAGCACAACCAAAAATAAATAAATAAAACACCATGCAATGCAAAGTGGGTATCAACACCAAACAGTATTTCTGCCTCACCAGCTTCCTCGGCAAGAAAGCATTTTTCCGAAGATGCAACAGAATATTAATCTGTGAAGGCTGGTGTCGGTCCGTGTGTCTGAGGACAAGATAAACAACGGATTGTGTCAAGCAAAGTCGATAAGAGCACATTTGCCGCCATGAGAAACGAGGTGCGAGTGACGCCATGAACGTTCATCACTGTCGCAGCAAAGGAGGAAAAACAAACAAACAAAAAGGGCAAATATTGCTGTGATGAAGGGCAAATGCTCCAAACTTCAGCCGCATCTTGTTTCCCGGGATGGGAAGCATAATCTTGGAGATGTTGAAAAAAAAATCCATTGCAAAAGGATAAGCTGACACATTCTGTACAGAAGCAGGTAGTGGCAGAACACAGCACAGGAATGGAGGTGAAGAAGAGGAAGCTGGGTGGAGGGTGGCTTAATGAAGGCCCTAATTACGTATTGAGCGGACACATCGATAATGGAACAAAAACAAACACCGGTCGTGCTGCTGTCGTGATGGAACCGGCACAAGCCATCGATATCAACCTGGACTCACAGCACGTACATCATTTAAACCCGCTCGTCCACCCCTCCTCGCTTCCCTCAATTCCCATTACGCCAGACCCTCACCCTTCACGACATTCGGGCTCCAGAGTAAACACATCGTGTGGACACTTAGGCAAGTACTACCAGGTCAATACAAATCTGACTACAACATGCAAGGTGGGCCGAATGTTCCTTACCTGTTTATTCCTTGAAGTTGCATTGTTTAAAACATATATACAGACTTGGCATTTAATATGGAATATTTTTTTTGTGGGGGTGACCTTACTTTTCAAGATGTCTTAGAACCAAAAGTTCATTGGAATTATGTTGAAATTATTCTGGATTTTGTTAATGTGACCTTTAAAAGAAACAAAAACCACATTTGATATTTTGAAGCAAATAAATTGATCCTTGAAAGTGATGTAAACTGATATCGAACTCAATTCACGGACAGTACTGTGTTAAACTTCTGCACGTTTTCCAGAAGTATCTCTTTATTTTGCACATTAGCCAAAAAATTTTTCAACAAAAACAAAAGTTAAATTATGACTGGGATTACGGACAGTAAAATTACAGTTCAGTACTTCGTGTAACCCCCACGAGCATTCAGGAGAGCACGCACACGTTGAGGCATGCTGTTCACAAGATTTGCCAAGGTTTGGACAGGAATCGCTTGCCATGCAGTGACAATAGTCTGCTGCAATTGACGCACAGAGGTCGGCTGCTGGTCCAAGTTGTCGATTTGACGCGTTAATTCTGCCCACAAGTTCTCTATCGGATTCATATCCGGGGACATGCAGGCCAATCCATATGCTCTACACCACGGTCAGCAAGAAAGTGTTGGATCATGCGAGCACGATGAGGCCGTGCATTGTCATCTTGGAAGACAAAGTTTCCTCGAAAGGCTGCACGAGCAAATGGAAGCAATGTTTCTTCCAGAATTACCCTGTACTTGAACTGCTTCAGGTTTTCATTCAGAACAACCAGGTCAGTTTTGCCCCCTGCATGAAAAGCAGCCCAAACGGTCACCCCACCACCTCCAGCTTGGACTCTTGGCACTATACAATCTTCGTTGTGGGCTTCATGCACTTGTCTGCGCACTCGGACGCGGCCATCTTGACGATAGACCAGAAATCTAGACTCGTCACTGAAGGTCACGTGATTCCAGTGTCCTGGCTACCATTGACGGTGCTCTCTGGCCCACTGCAATCGGCGCTGGCTGTATTGTCTGGTCAGGCGTGGCTTTCTCAGGGGACGCCTGGCACGATAGCCTGCTGGAACCAGTCGTTGGTTGACTAGCCTTCTGGATACAGGCACATTTGTCAGTTGCTGCCACTCAGCCCTAAGCCGATTAGCTGACTTGGTGCGGCCATTGCAGACTAACCGGTGCAGCTGGCGATCATCTCTCCTTGTGGTTCTGCGTGGACGTCCTGCCCTCGGTATTGGAGTAGGGACACCCCTCTGAGCATTTCGTTTCAGGATCTTTGACACCTGGCCTTGAGTGATGCCATACTACCGAGCAATAGCACGCTGTTTCATGCCAGAATTTCGTAAAGCCACCACTCCATGACAAACAGCATTGTCAAGTTGACGGACCATCTCCAGAGGAAGCGGCAATAACTTTTGTAGACGTGCAGCAGTTGTTTTCCACTAAAACAGAACGCAACAACCCGTATATACCCGATTGTGAAGCCAATCGTCAAATGTACCTGTCCTTACATTTTGTCACGCCACCTGTGATATAATCCTGTTATTGACTTCTTGCTGCGAAAGACAATCAGTGACATGGTTCTTTCAACAAAGACATCACCGAAGGGTAAAATAAACTCACCAGATTGATATACTGAGTTCAGAAAGTAAACCCAAGTCAAGAAAAAAAAAAATATTCCATATTAAATGCCAAGTCTGTGTGTGTATATATATATATATATATATATATATATATATATATATATATATATATATACAAATACAGATATATATATATATATATATTGTTGCGGATATGGGATTTGCATCCATCCATATCCGCTTGTAAATATTCCCCTATTTCCTCAATACTTCCCAACGATCCCCAATCCCCCATTCCCTAGTCCCATTTTCTGTAAACAACACTCTGTAGACCCGACGTCCCCCTATTTCCCCCATTAAATGTCGTGCCCAGGTTCACCACATCTCATGTAAGACAACTATAGGACATCTTGCTAGTTATTCTTAGTCTATGTCAGTTAAGGACTCGTTTCCATTAATTCTGACCCTTCGTTGCACCAGAATGTGATTGTATGGCACCGTTAGGAAGTTTAGGACCTCCCAATACCTCCCCGCAGCTCTTCCTCACAGTTCAACAACAACAACAACAACAACAACGAGCGCAGGAAGTGCGCGTCCTCACTCCGGCTTGGTTGGTAGGGGGTGTTGGGAGGGCACCAGGCCTTCCCAACGAGCCGCCATCAAACATGTGCTCGACGGGGTTACCAAATAGGGGCTCCCTGTCAGCTCCTCGTCAAGGGCGGAGCCCGGTAACCCCCGCACCCAATGGAAGCGGCGGACCGGCCCCAGTGGGGCGGAACCAACCAGCCGAGGGCGTGTCACTCCCCGCTGAGCATGCGCGGTGAGAGGGGGGTGACGTCAGATGCGCGCTGAGCTTGAAGCAAGAAAGACGTCCCCTCCGAGCGCTGTGAGGCCTCCCCGCATCTTCTGGACCGTGCTTTATCCTGTCCCCGAGCCAAGGTGCACCTTGTGCTATCGACCTACCTGTCCCTTCCTGCCATCAATCCCTGTGTAAGTCTGCCTTGTTCCGTTTGTCTGTGGTCTGTCTGGGATAAGATAAGACGGTAATTAAGTGCCCATCAATTTCAATTAAGTTGAAAAAAGATCTCGCGAGATCTTGGAGACGGCGGCAGGGATTTTCGAAGCTCCACACGGTCTCCACGTTTTTCGAAGTTAAGTCTGTTCACAATTGTATTTTGTCGAAACTGTATTTATCTTTCGGTGTGTGAAGTTATTGTGTGCAACTTTGGTTGTTTCTCGGTGTTTATCTTTCATAAATTGATCGTCTGTTTGCCGTGTCGCGAGCAAGGCCTTGTACAGTGTGCACTGTACAACCTTGAGGCTTTGTTTTTCTCTCAGTGGTCCGTCGTTTGTGATCCAATAACTTTCGTTCTCTGTATTCCCAGGCTTTTCACCCATAGCCTACTTCCTTGTGTAAATCTCAACTCAAAAAAAAAAAAAAAAAAAAAAAAAAACATTTCCTTCTCTGTTCTCATTCGTTTATTCATTCTTATTCGTTCGTTCGTTCTTCGACCACGTGTTTCTCCCCCATTTCCCCAGATAGTTTTCACTCATTAACCTTCAATGTTTACACTTTCCCCTCAAGTTATGTATTCCGTCATATTTTATAACACCTTTTTCTTCTTCTTCTTTAAAAGGCTGCTTTCGACTTGCTCACCAAATCAATTCATCCCAAAAAAAATATCCATCTCCTATAGTGCCTTTTTTCTACATTCCCTAAACTCTCCTGCACTCCATCCTCCATCCAGCGTCCTTAAACGTATTTTTAACTCGAAGGTCACAAGAAACTCATTTTGCAATAAATGTTCGTTTCCCATAAATCGTACACTTTCAAAAATCCAATCTCACCCCTCCCCTCCAAATCTTCCCCATAACCCCTCCCCTCCAAATCTTCCCCATAACCCCTCCCCTCCAAATCTTCCCCATCACCCCTCCCCTCCAAATCTTCCCCATCACCCATCCCTTTCAAATCTCCCCCCTTGCCCCCTCCCTCCTAAACTACCCCCTCACCCCTCCCCGCCAAGACGCCCCCTCGCCCCTCCCCTCCTAGACTCCTGCCTCACCCCTCCCCTCCAAATCTCCCCCATATCCCATCCCTTTCAAATCCCTCCCCTTGTCCCTTCCCTCCCAAACTCCCCCCTCACCCCTCCCCTTCAAATCTCCCCACCCTCATTGCTTCTCAATTTCCCCCCTCTCACTCCCCCTCCTCAAAGCGTCCTCCCCGCTTCTTCCCCCTTCAAACTCTCACCTCCATCTCCCCCAACCTTCTGCCTCGCTCTTCCCCCTCCTCAAATAACACCTCATTGTGGCTCACCCAATCACCATCAAACCTTTTGTCCGCCCCATCCTTCCCTTTCTCCGAGCTATTCTGAAATCTCTGACACACCTTCAACAGCTCTCCCTACCTCTTCCACCTCTTCCACCTCTTCCACATCTTACCCTACCCCTCCTCCCCCCTGTTCTGTATCTGATGCTCCCCCTTCCTCTTCATTAACGGTATGGACCTCAAACATCCGGGGCCTTCGTTCAAACTTAACTGATCTCTCCATACAGGTTGCTTCTGTCAAACCAGACGTGATCTGCTTAACAGAAACTTTCCTCCTTTATGATGTCTCTGATTCCATAGTATCTCTCCCGGGCTACTCCCTCCTCCGGTATGATAGACCTGAGCCTCGTCCTGGAGGCGGGGTTGCTATCTTTATCAAAAACTCTCTTCCTCACTCGCCCTGCACTGCACTCTCTCCACCTCACCCCCAGGAATACCTCTGGCTACGGCTTCCCCTTCGCTCCCACCTCTTGTTCATATGTGTGTTGTACCGTCCACCAAACAGTGATGACTCCATCTACATCTCGCTGTCTGATGATATGGACCAACTTCTATCTACTCATCCCAACTCTCTCTTCCTCATATGTGGTGATTTCAACTGTCATCATGCCAGTTGGCTGGGTGTGGGTACCTCTCTCACCAGCCATGGCTCCTCAGCAAAGGACTTCTGCGACTCACTGGGACTGACACAATCTGTCAATTTCCCGACCCGGATCTCAGTCAACGGAACATCTTCTCTTCTGGACTTGGTTATGACTAACTTCCCTGAAAATGTCTGCTGCTCTTCTTCTGCTCCGATCGGATCATCTGATCATGTCCTTGTTAAAGTGGACATCTCTCTGACCATCCTCAGGGAGCCTGCTCAGCGTCGACGAGTCTGGCATTTCACTCAGGCCAACTGGCACGGTCTTCAAGCAGCCATCAATCATCTGGACTGGTCTCCCATCTCTACCACCTCTGACATCAACTCATCCTGGGAATTCTTCCAAAGTAAATTGCTCTCTCTCATGCACAGATTTATCCCATCTCGTCTTCAGTTGTCATACCCTTCCTCCCGTCCATGGTACACGGAATCTTGTGGTGAGGCTGTTGCCCAGAAACAACTTGCCTTCGTCTCCTGGAAAGCAAATCCAACGGAAGGAAATCTCATTTCCTTTCACAAAGCCCGAAACAAGTGTGTGTCCACCCTCAGGAGAGCCAGGAAACAATATCTCTCCGTTCTCAAGACCGAACTCTCTTATCTGTCTCCCTCTTCCAAATCCTGGTGGCGTCTGGTCAAATCCGTTTCTGGTGTTTGTTCCCCCTCCATCCCCTCCCTTACCTCAAACGGCTACACAGCTGACTCCGCACGTGAAAAAGCTGAATGCCTCAACTCTGTGTTTGCCTCTAAATCTTGTGTCCCAAACCCATCCCTCTCTGTACCCACCATACCCAGTCGTACCCTGCTGCTCCTGGACTCCGTGTCCTTTCCTCCTGACAAGGTGGAAAAGTTTCTGTCAACCCTCGACTCTGATTCTGCAACTGGACCCGACGGCATCAGCCCACGGGTCCTAAAATCCTGCTCTGCTGCTCTATCTCACCCTCTCTCTGTTCTCTTCACCCTCTCTTTTGCTCAAGGTCAACTGCCATCTGCTTGGAAATCAGCCAACATCACCGCTTTGCACAAAAAAGGTGCAAAAACAGATCCTAGCAACTACAGACCAATCAGCCTTCTCCCAATTATCAGCAAAGTCATGGAATCCATCATTGCTTCTGATATGAAAGCTTTCCTCTTCTCCAATGGCTTGATCTCTGATCATCAATTTGGTTTCAGACCAGGTCACTCTACTCTGGACATGCTGCTTCTGCTGTCTCAACAATGGATGGAGGTCCTCAATGCCAAACAGGAAATTAGAGCTGTCTCCCTCGACATATCACGTGCCTTCGACACGGTCTGGCACCCCGCTCTGCTCACCAAACTCTCCTCCTTTGGTATCCATGGAAATCTCCACGCATGGCTGGCGGACTTCCTCTCTAGTCGTCGTCAACGTGTGGCCCTGAATGGGTTTCTCTCATCTCCTCTTCCTGTTCAGGCTGGAGTTCCCCAAGGCAGTGTTCTGGGCCCCGTGCTTTTTCTGGTCTTCATCAATGATCTCTCTGACTCTCTCGAAAATCCTCTCTATCTCTTTGCTGATGACTCCACTCTCTGCCGCTCCATTCCTCTTCCCTCAGATCGGCAGTCTGCTGCCTCCTCACTCTCTGAAGACCTGGACAAAATCACAGACTGGTCAAACAAGTGGAACATGTCTTTCAATCCTGACAAATCTCACACTCTTACTATGTCTCTCCGAAAAGATCGACTGGACAACCCTCCCATCTACTTTCTCAACAATCCTCTCCAAGAAGTTCTGTCGCTCAAGATTTTGGGTCTCACTATCTGCCATGATCTTTCTTGGGAAAACCACATTTCCAAGCTGGCCTCCAAAGCCAGTCGCCGACTGGGCATCCTCCGTCGTGCGAAGTCCTTCCTCGGCACACCTGAGCTCCTCACCACATACAAGGCTTTCATCCGCAGCTCAATGGAATACTGTTCTCCCCTATGGGCCGGTGCTCCTGCCTCACACCTAGCTCGGCTTCACGCTGTTGAAACCAAAGCTTTCAGAATTATTGGAATCTCCCGCGATGAAGCTATCTCTGAGGGCCTTTCACTCACTCACCGCAGGCAGGTAGGTGGTCTTTCTGTCTTCTACCGACTCCTCTCCGGCCTTGCACCCCCAGCTCTCTCTGTGCTCTGTCCCCCAAATATTCCTACAGGTCGCACAAGATCTGCCAGCAACCCTCTGATGGTTAAACTGCCGAAATCTCGGCTCTCCGCTCACCTTCACTCTTTCATTCCTCTTTTCTCCCGCCTCTGGAACAAACTCCCTCACTCCCTTCAATCCCACTCCTCCCTCCAGGTCTTTAAAACAGCTGTTCACCACCATCTCTTATCTTCCCCCATCCAAAACCTTGATCTTTTCTACCCCCGCTAATTCACCCCAGATCCACCTTGTTTGAAATTCCAACTTCTTTCCTGGAAGTCCTGGCAGTGTCCATATGTTTTATACCTCTCCCACTGCCCCCTTCCCACGCCCCCCCCCCCCAAAGCCCTCGCCCTCTCTCAGATCTCTCGATGTCTCCATGTCTCTCGGTCCCTGCTCTCAAATGTTGTGTTTGTGTCCTTCCCCCTCTCTCCCCATCTTGTCTACCGCTCCCTATGTTATATGTTTTATGTGTCGGTTTGTCTTTCTGTGTGATTAATGTTCGCTCTTTCACGAGCCTCGATCTTCTATACAAAAAAAAAAAAATCTCTTCTGTGTCTTTACCTCACTGCCTTGTAATCTACCCCTTTTCTCCACCACTGTAATTATACCCTTCTCCGGAGGTCTTGAGAACTGTACCCCTTGCGTCGTTTCCTCTTTCCCAGTCGTCGTGTCCTTTCTATCATTGATTTGGCATAGCGCGATTTGGCCAACGTCTGGGTGAATCGGGTGAGTTGGGGAAGAATCGGGGGAACTGTTCGGTCGCGGTAATACCAACCGCTCGGTAAATAACATCTTTAACCGCGTCTGCAACAATATATATATATATATATATATATATATATATTTATATATATGTATATATGTATATATTTATATATATATGTATATATGTATATATCTATATATCTATATATATATATATGTATATATATATATATATGTTGGATTGGGACTTAGGACTTGGGACTCAGAAGACTCAGAAGAAAGGAGCAACGGATATATTTATTGGAACTCGAATACACAAGCTTGAGGACAGCAAAGTTGTATTGAAACTCACAAGGAATGACCAACAGTACAACAAGATGCTCTGAATTAAATCAATTAAACCTTGCTTTATATAAGGAATATCAGGGGTGGGGTTAGCTCACAAGATACAGAGATAGAATGGGCTCATTGGTCCCAGAATGGGCTCATCGGTCCCCCCACCATAGTCCCATCCTGTTGTTCAGTTAGTTAGAGGAAGCTCATCAAGGCCACTCATAGGTTAACTCAGATAAGGAGATGGTCAGCCATCTGTGGCAACCTGTTTACAACTTTCTGTATAGAACTTTGGTTGAGAAAGAACAAAGGGAGGGTGAATACTCATAAAAGTGTCAACATTCAGGATATTGGAAAAGTCATGAGGAGATAAGAACTGTAGCCAAGGCCAGCTGAGGAGAACTGAAAGATTGTGCCCACACAGGCTAAGAGCACACAGGAAAGAACTCCTTATTAGGATATTACACATCCTCAAAGCACAAGAAAGAACTTAAGTATTATAAAGAGTTCAGTAATAAGGAAAACAGAACATATAATTGGTTATACTTGGTAATTGGTAAAGCAGCATAATAACAAAGGGGGAGGGGCATAATAGCTCCCTACATACCGCCCTTTTGGATCTAAGATACAAAGTTATCTATGAGCCAATCAAAGGCCTTTATTTCAAAACAAAGCAGAAATGAATCAAATCAGAAAAGCCATTCAACATATCACGCGAAGGCAGCCGGTGAGCATGTCCCGCACGCAAAGCACCACACAGTACCCAGTAGGATGATTCGCGTCTGTATGTGAGTATGCACTGTAAGGCCGTAAAAGCAGGGTGAACAAATGGCATAAAGGAAAAACCTCCAAGAGAGGTGAGACTGACAGTGTAAAGAATTCACTAAACATACCGCGCGGATCCCGCCCAGTGAGCATGTCACGCACCCCGTACCGCACATCGCACTCAGCAGGAAGATCCGTGGGCGTCTGAGTGTAAGTGGGTGTTAATGGATGTATGATGTAAGTCGGGTGTATATGGGTGTGTGAGGTGAGACCGTAGAGACATGAAGATCGAATAGCGTGTCAAATCCCCAACGAAGACCTCTGGTTCCACCGGGGTCCACACCCAGGGAGATCTCCGACCCACCCTTGGTCCACAGAGGTGCAGCCGGACTCCCCCCCAACTGGAGCTCGCCCAGGCTTCCCCAGGAGAAATCCTTGGAAATCGTCAGCGCTCAATCGATATTCATGTTCATGAGGTCTCTTACATGCTGGTGATCTGGGGAAGACACAACATCGTCAGTATCAGGTGGCTCAAACCTATGGCCATAAAACAAAGCATAACGGATTTCAAAGGAGGGAGAGCAACTTCCTTTGGGTCAAAGTCGAGATCGTCCGAGGCGATGCTGCTTCCATCGCTGTTATCCATGGACGAATCTCCAAAACAATCAGATTCGGAACTCAGAGTATCTCCAATGTTGAGTTCCTCACCATCCAGGCTTGGGTGTGCAGTTGGGTCCAAATCCAGGATTGGGTCAGTGACGTTTGACCCGCTGCGAGCTTGTGAGACATAAAGGTGGGCTCGTGAAACATAAAGAGGCAAAGCTTGCATTGAAACATAAACATCGGTCGGGGGCCCTTGCATGTGGCCCCCATCATCACCGGTAACATCATCAGTAACATTATTCTCAGGTGGCGTAGGCTTGCGGCGTCGGCGGCCAGCAATAGTCATAGCCCTACACATCGAGAAGAAATGGGAAGAGTCCCTTAGGAACTCGTTGACGTCTGCATGCGACGCGTTGGGGCCCAGAGGAATCGGCCTTCTGGCAGCCTGAAATGCTTCGAGGTCTGCAAATGTGTAATCGACCTCATTATCAGTAATATCAATAATGGAAGAACAATCTTCGGAAGCGGAGATCTCATTGTCGCGGCCCAGTGACTCGTTCGGGTCGTCGTTCCAGGATCCGCGATCTGCAGTCACGTCGACGGCCGGAGTGTCATCTGGACCCACGGTCAGCTTGTCGGTCATCACCATGGCCTTTTCTGGTGTCGTCTTCAGTGTCCATCCTGTGGTAAACTTTCTCACACACGCAAGGACTAAAGCCTCGATTAGTACACAACAAACCACGATTCCAAGGACTATTGCCAAGGCGGTCAATATCTACTTTACTATCGTACCTGTCCATCCTTTGGTTGGCGGCTTTTCCTGCCGTCTCGTCCGCCCTTGCATTGCCCCGAGCAACGTCAGTGTCCGCCCTTTGATGGCCGCGACATTTGATCACCGCAATAGCGCGGGGAAGCAAAATGCTTTGGAGTAGCCCTCCCAATTCTACCACGCGCACCACAGCCCATATCCACCACAATTTACCTGTACCCTCTACCTATTTTAAACTACTATCCACGGGTATTCGTGAAGGGGGTCCATCTTTCCCAACCACTCCCTTCGCACCAGCCACTCCACGTTGTCCATAACCCTCTGAGACACACACACAACCTGTCCATTTCACAGTGAGGTGGGGTGCAGATCAATTCTGAAATAACAAAGAGGGTTTTGTCTGAAATTCGTCTCATGAAAACCCATCCAAGAGTCCAGTGTGACAGACAGACAGACACATAGACACACAGAAAACCCCAGGTACACATTCAAACCAGCTTGTCCCCAGATCCACAAATGTTCACTTTCTCCCATTATAATCCCCTTATTTCATTCCCTGTGCAAATTAAACCGACAGTTCAACCAAGGTCGCAGCACGAGTCGGGCCTGGTGTGGGAGTGAACCAGATAAGACTTTGGCTGAAATGTATTCTTTTTTCTGCTGGCCCGACCAAGCCTGTTTAAAGGAAACGCATGTTAAATGCAGTGAATTTTCTTCTACAAATGGCAAAATGAAATTGGACGTAGCTTTTTAAAGCACTTTTGACAATTTCCACTTTGGACTTTTGGTCCAACCACCACTTTTGGTTTTGGTCAAACTTTTGACTTTGTCCAATTTCCAGCTAACGTTAACCTTTAATTTAAACCAAATTGCAACTGAAGTTATTTTCCTGAACCCAGGCAGTTACATACATCCCTGCTCACGCCACACAAGACAACAGGTGATCCACTTTCAACAGATACCACACTACACAGAAACCTTTGGCAATGCAACAACCGAACTTCCAAAAACAACAACAAAACATTTAATCCACCTCAATGGCTCACCTAGCAGCTCATTGTGTCCCGGTCTATCTCTTCTTGCATCTACACTGTTCACAGCAAGTCCAATTCATCCTTTAAGTCACATGTACCCAGAGTATATGAAACAACCACTCAAACTTAATCCAGCTGCGCATACCGTTTTCCCAAAAACTCACAGAGCAGTCCAAATCCAGACCAGTCATGCATTTACATGTAAATATTAGGTATAGTATCTAAAATTAAACAAATGGTCGACTTCCGGCTCACAGATGAAAAGCTTGTATCTTTAAGATTGATCTAAGCTTCCAACATTTCAAATCGTCACTTGAAACATCAGCTTATATCAAAAATACTTGCTCATTCCTGGAATCGCACGTTCAACCCTTTGTGTCATGACACAATATCTATTTAAATAACTATTTTCCATTTATACATTCATAGAAATGTTAGCGTCGGTCACAATCCACATGGATTGTAGCTGTCAGCGAGCGAGCCATCCATTCCATACAAGTTATTTCACACAACCATTCTCCATACACCTGGGTTTGCACACCTGTGCCCACACACTGACTCCAGGCTTCTTCATTCAATACAATGCACTCACCCCCACTCACAATACTCTGCTCAATAGACAATACTCTTCTACACACACACACAGCGTCATTTGGTCTAACTACTCCCTTCTGAAACATGCGCTTTGCAGTCACCCCTTATATTATTGCGCTCCCCCATCACTACAATACTCGGAGCACACTGACGTCATCTCCCATTTTCCCCGTCCCATATGCACTAGACTATAGGAATTTAAATTAAAATTGAACATAAATCCACAACAACTTAAATCAACGTAAAACCCAGCGGTTTTATCAACAGCCCAGCCACTTTCCTTGTTCGCTCTCCTTCTGTGGAACTGTAACCTTTGCCACTTTGTTGTCTTTTCTCTGCCAGTAATACAAACCGAAGCACACCTTTGTCTGCACATGTACTTTAACCATAATTATATGAGACCCAACACCAGGAGTGCTCCCTGGAGCTGCCATAACTCGCCTTCACACCCCATCCAACCACATATCTCACTCAACCTTGCCAAAATCCAATCTATTTACCTTTGTTGCACACAACATCTGTCCCCCATTGCCCATCAAAAGTGCCCACTCCACAACCCACAATTTTCTCAGGGTACACACCTGTCTTTACTGTCGAAATCCATGTTTCAGAAATATAACTCCATGGCCTGCTAGACAGCCAGACAGACACAACAATGAAACTATAACCTCCATTCTCCTTCCATGGTGAGTTTGTACCCCAATTTGTCTTGTCGATTTGTTCCATATTATTCCCATATTTTCCTATTCCCCTTCCAATGGAACGTAAATCATGGAAGTAAGTTACCAAAAGAACTCCCCTCCAGGCCAAAGGTGTGTATTTCACACCTCTACGGCATTTCACACCATGACATAATTTTAATCTTTCTCATTACACAGCTCATTGGCTCCCATGTCCTGTCAAGCCATGTGCAGCTTCACAATGTGCTACATCCTTCGGATGGACGTTAAAATCGACATTCCCGGCATGGATTTCAATATTTATCCAATAGCCAATGTTAAATTCAATCCCACCTGCCCAATAGCTATTATGAATCCCAATATCCCAATATAAATTGTTTCAACTCGACTTTCAACCAATTTTACCGCCAACAAACCACCATTAACCTACCTCCCCCTGTTATTTATTTATTTTTCGTAAATAAACAAATAAACAAGAAAATAACCTAGTCTGTTTATTGAAAATAAAAAGTTCCCATATGTCTTTCCCTGTAACACTCACCACGGGCGTGCACTCCCGCAAATACCCCCACTCGCGTGCTCCGATGTGCCCCCTCGCACACTTGCCACAACATAAAACTCCCATTTACTGGATTAAACCTTGGCCCTCCGTGAAATCACACCACAGACTTACGATCAGACAAACAGGCAGACACGTCTTTCCTCCATGACATCATACATTGGGACCTTGTCAGTCGGATCACAGGCCACAGGAGAAATACAAAAACCTCCAACCTACTCTCCAACACCGTCAGGTTGGAGAAAATATCCGAGTAAGTGTTTCTACGCCCCCTTAACTATTTCTAAGCTTTCTATGCAACCTTTTAAAACTCACAATAGTTCAATTTCAGCAAGATTTTCTTTACTATTTTCCCACGTCATTCATGCCTAATACACCTCACACATCCATACATACCGCACAAGTAGCCAATACCAATCAATACAAGAAACCCTTTCATGCGTCAATGACACATGGCACACACAATGGACACAAATACATACTTCAATGACAGACATCCATATATACATTTATTCATTCATTCATATACCAATGAGTCTCTCAGACGTCGCGCGAACACCGGATCGACTCCAACCATGCACCTCCAACAGCCACTCCCCTGCCAACCTAGGCAACGCATTTTAAATCATGCGTTTCCCTATACATTCTCCATACCACGTGACTGACAAGCCAGCTCGCATTTCAAACCACTGCGCACATTCAGCAGTGTGAACAGTCGCAAAAATTCACAGCACAACGACCTGAGTGGGTCGTGTACAACGCCTTATGTCTCAATCATTCAAAAGAAAGGGGATTCTTAGACCGGGGTGGAAAGGGTGAGTCGGGGTGAAAAGGGTGGGGCAGGGAGGGTGGTGTTGCCTGGAACCCCGGGACAGAGCTCAGGGCTGGGAGGGTAGGGGTTTGGTATCTGCCTGACCCTCCCACGGGGACTTGACTGTCAATGAGCGGCATCAGTCACTCGTTAGCCTACCTTTACAGTCTTATTACCCATACTGTTACCCATCCTAGGAAAATTTAGTTTACCGACGTAGCCTTGTACTCGCGAGGATCTCCCGCCTCCGCGGCACAGCTACGCTACCTAACTCTCCTTATACTCGTGAGGATCGTCCGCCTCGCGTTCTACCTAACTCGCAGCCCTGTACTCGTGAGGTTCGTCCGCCTCGCGGTATGGCCGCACTACCTAACTCTCCTGAGAGGCTCGTCCGCCTACACAGCCGTCTAACCTAACCCCTTACTGTACTCTCCTGGCGTCCTACGCCCTTATAATACTTCTAACCTTACTTAAAATTCCGACGTCTCCCGGGTAGGCCTCGGATCGGGACGCCGCCCTTATCCTTACCCTCACAACCCAGAGATCTATTACCCCTTAACCTCAGGCGCCCAACGTGGGGCACTTCCCCTTACGTAACGTTACCCTGACGAGTCCATAAACAATCAGTTGCTCCGGGACCCAAGCGGTCCGTATTTAAATTTAGGTTCGTGGAACAGGTATGAGCAGGGAACGGAACAAACGGCAACCGAGCAAGAGAGTGGGTTACAATTTGGACTGACCCCCATGCTATAAAGGAAAAAACAAAAGAAAACCCACAGCTCACCTGACCCGGATCAATTGCTAGCTGGTCTCACCACTCACTTGCCTGGGACCGCGTCCCGGACTGCACAGACTGATCGACACCGCTGCCACCAGTTGTTGGATTGGGACTTAGGACTTGGGACTCAGAAGACTCAGAAGAAAGGAGCAACGGATATATTTATTGGAACTCGAATACACAAGCTTGAGGACAGCAAAGTTGTATTGAAACTCACAAGGAATGACCAACAGTACAACAAGATGCTCTGAATTAAATCAATTAAACCTTGCTTTATATAAGGAATATCAGGGGTGGGGTTAGCTCACAAGATACAGAGATAGAATGGGCTCATTGGTCCCAGAATGGGCTCATCGGTCCCCCCACCATAGTCCCATCCTGTTGTTCAGTTAGTTAGAGGAAGCTCATCAAGGCCACTCATAGGTTAACTCAGATAAGGAGATGGTCAGCCATCTGTGGCAACCTGTTTACAACTTTCTGTATAGAACTTTGGTTGAGAAAGAACAAAGGGAGGGTGAATACTCATAAAAGTGTCAACATTCAGGATATTGGAAAAGTCATGAGGAGATAAGAACTGTAGCCAAGGCCAGCTGAGGAGAACTGAAAGATTGTGCCCACACAGGCTAAGAGCACACAGGAAAGAACTCCTTATTAGGATATTACACATCCTCAAAGCACAAGAAAGAACTTAAGTATTGTTATGAATTTGGTAATGCAACATCTAGAGCTAGGTAGATCTGAATAGGTAGGTATCCGGCTGTCGTGACAGGGACTCTACATGTAATAAGTTCTTGATGTTTAGGCGGTTGTCGGGGTAAGATGTATGAGTGTGGATCTACCTGGAGATTCGAGTGTTAAATAGTGAGGGATTAAAGGTAACGCCCCTGTGAGTGTCACCTAGTAATCAAACCTTTGTCCTTTATGGCACTGCAAACCACATAAACATTAGTTAGGTCCTTAGCGCAACATTAAATAATTCCTTTCCCTGACAAGGACTCCGTATTAAATGGACACAACCAGGCCAAAAACACCGCCACGGCTGGCCGCCACCGTGTACACCTCCAAAGGCCTACAAACCGGGCCGGCACGTGTATGCCAGGACCGCAGGGTCGCGTAACGGGGGAGATGTTAGGAGTCGCATGCCGTAGAGGGCGTGACCGGCGAGCTGGGACCATATGATTGGCTGAGGAGTGCGCGAATGTGACGTCATCGGGGAGAGATATATGCGACGGTCGGACGCCATTTTCGCGAGTTGAGTCTCTCTGAGTTCGCCAGTTGAGTTGAGTTGCGATCTGATCTCGAGTCGTCCCAGTTCGTTGAACAGTTGAGTAGAGCGTCCCAGTTCGGTACCGGAGTGGCAGTTGAGAGAAGTGAGAGCTCGTGGCAGTTGACGGTTCGTGCCATTTTCTACAGTTCGTGACCACAGCTCGTTGCAGTTGGCAGTTGGCACTCGGCACTCAGCAGTTGGCAGTTGGCACTTGGTTTTTGGTTGCTTCGTGCAGCCCTGCGTTGGACCGACGAGGCCTGGTGGCGCTTGGAGGCGGAGGCAGAGGGCCGTGGAACTTGGAGCGAGGTGTGCGATCGGGCCGAAAGGAGCGGTGTTGGACGGCAGCCACAAGGACGACAAAGACAGATAAGCCCGAATCCGCGTACACTGTACACGACGTGACTTGTTATTTTCGTATTAATCTCCCTCGTTTGTGTTTGATATCAGTCGTGTGGGGACGTCCCGATTTAGTTATTAGTATTACCGGCGCGTGCTTTTTCACTGGCTTTACTTTTAATAATAAATCCTTATATTATTTTCTGTACATATTTGAACGCAGTTTCCTGGGTGTTTCATTTTAATAGATAAGGCTGCGGAGCCTTCGCTGCGTCCCGCCATTTCGCGCGTTGGTGTTGAACGTGAGTCCGCCATTGAGTGTTCGCCTCGGGAGTTAAAGTCTCGCAAATCGGTCATCCGTACTCTGTGGTGTTAATCACGGTTACGCGACAAGTGGTGTCAGGAGTGTAGGATTCGAATCCGTCGGACAAATTTTTTTGTCCGCGGCGAGACATCGACACGGTCGGGCGTACATTGCGTCCGACGTTCGAACGCAAAATTTGGATAGGCGAGGCGGAGAAATTTAATAATCAATTGGGCATACGGAGCGCGATATCGCGTCTTCGTCAAATTTAAATTGTGTTTTTGGAATTAAAATAAATACGCGCGCGGGAAACAATCTTCCGGAAAGCGGATGTCGGAAATTGATGAGATGGAGGTACGCAGCGAGGCCTCCGTCAGCGTTGGGAGTGAGCCGGAAATGGGGGATAAGGAGGATAGCGTTGGAACTTTCCCCGCCGCTGGGACGGCCCCGATAGATCTCCAGACCATAGTAAATTTAATAAAAGACATGAGGGCTCAGAGTGAGTCCCAGGGGAAGGAATGTAGGGAAGGAATGAAGGGAATGAGTGATCGATTGGAGGAACAAATGGGACAAATGAAAAGTGGGTTGGAAAATAAAATGGAGTCCCAGGGGAAGGAATGGAGGAATGAAATAAAGGAAAGGAATGAACAATTGGAAGGAAAAATTGGGGAAATGGCACAGCAGCTGGGGGAACGAATTGATGGCATAGAAGGGAGAGTGCAAAACCAAATTACGGACAGACTGGGGAAATTTGAGGGTAAAGTAGAAACTCAAAGGGGGGCACAGGAGAAGCCAAAGGTGGCAAAAATTGAATCGGAACGGGGGGAAGCTAGATTGGGAACAGGAGAGAGTACGGCCCATGCAGATGTGCATGTTGCTCACGAGCAGGGAATTGCACCGGGAATGGCAAAATTGGGAATTGCACAGGGAATGGCAATTGAAGTAAATGGGGAGACCGCAGGTCCACAGGTGGATGGGGAATGTGTACAGGTAGAGGGGGAATGCCTGCAGGTAAACGTGGAGAGTCCACAGGTGAGCGGGGAAGGAAATTTGGAATGTGAGAGTTGTAATGGGGAATGTTTCCCACATTCTGGCCTGGTTGTTTATCGGGACCGTGTGGATGTCACAACACCCCAACCGGGGGATGAATTTGGAATTGTGCAGCACCAGGGCGGTGGTGCGGAGCAAGAGGGGGTAGAGTTTTTGGGGGTCCGTGCAATGGAGCCGGACCAGGTATTTATTGGGGATATTGATCAAAGCCTGGCGGGGCCAGGAATGATTTCTAATGATGAGGATGATTTGATCCAGCGGCTGGAGACCTGTGACAGTCCCATGGAGGTAGAGCTTGTTCAGGCCCAAAGGAGTCTGGGGGAAGAGGTGAGTTGGTCCGAGGAGGTGGTTGGAATGACCGAGGGGACGCTCACTGTACACTGCTATTTGGAAACCGAGGCTCCAAAATTGGACAACCAGTTGGGGGAGTGTGTTGGCTCCGGGCTGGATTTGGATCTTGGAGGATCGGGAGATAGAGCTTCTGGAGATTTGGTCCCTGTAGGGAATTTGGATCAACTGCAGGGAGGGGCAGAACAACCGGTGGTAGAGGTTGTTCCCTGCAGCTGCGGTTTGGCGGTGGGAATGAAAATTTGTAAAATAAAATTTAAAATAAAATTACAATGGGAACTTGATTTGGAGCAGCCATGGTTGGGATTGGTCCCCGGGCTGCGGGATTTGGACATGGAGAGGTCATGGGTGATGGCCTCGGGCAAAAGTTGCCCCTTTCAAAATTTGGGTATGCCGGCCAGCTGGGGGGCTGTGATGGCGAGATTTGGACGTGGGGTCCAGCCTTGGGTGTCGAGGTACGACCTGGGTCCCACGGGGGGTCTGGTGGAGTGTGGCGTCCCTTGTCCGTCGGGGCGCCGTCCGAGCTGGTGGCTCGGGCCGGCAGGGTCACCGGACCCTGGTGGGGGTTAAGACCTCCAGGGAGGTCCGAGGTGGTTTCTCAAGCCTGGGATGGCAAATATTGAGGACCACTGGGGGGAGGTGTTGTGGGTCGCGCTTTGGTGGTGGCACCGCAGATGGCCAGCTTGGGCCTGATGTAGTGATCACCCGGGCATGCGACCTGACACCCTCTCCCTGAGACTCTGGGACAACCAGCATGTGGTGACCTGGCATGGTGGTTGGTCTATGGACGCGGGTCAAACCGAATGGACAGGGATGGAGATAGCCTGCCGGACAACCATTGGGGCATCTGTGGAACGTGATGGTGTGAGTGACCTTCCACAGATGCTCCGTTATGATTTATGGACTCTCGGGTTGGGAAGAGAGCCATGGGGATGTGAATCGGGAGATGTGTAACGAGCCGAGCATATGGGCCATGCTCGGCTGGCATGTGTATGGCAAAGCACCCTTCTTTGGTGAGGTTAGTGAAATGTGACAAATGGTTGGCATGGGTAATCTGTGGGTTAGATGCAAATTTAAGGGTGGATTTTGAAATGCCATGGTGGACACTGTACAGTGACGCCATTATTGATCCAGGTGTGTAGACCAAAGTGTTGGAGGCTGTGATGAAATTAATAGGGTAGCAAGACACAGCTTTCAACTGGTTGCGGGGGCAACTGTGCTGATATTTGGGACGCGGGATGATGGGGATGTAGTTGTGTAGCCTGAGGGTCAACGTGGTGCTGTGCGTGTCCGAGGTGTGTGGACCATGTCTTCTGGGTGGGTCTCCTGGTGGAGCATGGCTGTTGACTGGACCTTGGTGTGGTCAAGTGTGGGTGAGCACTGGGGGGCTGCAGTTCTGTAGTCGGACTGGGGGATGATGGGGAGGTGCAGGGGACGTGGCTGTAGGGATGCCACGCACTGCGACCGTGCCCCCCAGGGCCGAGGTTGTGTGTGCGGTAGTGCGTGTTGTGGCAGCAAGTGCTCACCACATTGGCCAGCTGGGGCTGCTGCAGCTGTGTTCCTCGCAGGGGGGCCGAAGGATGGATGGTGGGTCGCACCCTTATGGACACTCATGGGCCATGTTGGCGTTTTGACTGCTCACCTTGTCCCGGTGACCCTTGCACGGTAGAGGTGCAGAGCTGTCGTGGCCATAGGTAGTTGTGTAGTGATGATCACCGTTGGATGCGGATCCACATACCTGCCAGTGTAGTGGGGACAAAAGAGAAATTTGGAAGGATTTGGTAGGCCCAATGTGAAATTTTGGGAATTGTATGGGTGGATTGCACTTTGAACCTGACCAACCTGCAACTACCTGCACTTGAGGTGAGTGCTTTGAGGAGTACTGTCCCAGGCTTCAGGACTTGCTTTGGGAAATTGGGGACATGTAAATTGGAGTTGGGAGGCGGGTGAGAGTGATGACATGGCCGGTGAGGGGATGGAATGGGAGCCACAGTGTCCTGTGGGTGGCGTATGTTTTTGTGTTGTGGTTCTGTGTTTTGATGTGGTTGTGAGAATGGAACCTGGAGAGTGAGTGATGATTATTGGAGATAATGAAGGGTGATAATTGTGCTTTTTGGAAATGTGCTAATGGAAATGTGTAAGGATTCAATGATTCGAACTGTGAATGGGATTTCACATTGGCAGGCCATGGCAAGCCTTGTAACACCTTTTACAACATCTATGAATTGTACTGAATTGTGCTGAGTTGTGTGGAGAATTGAATGGCAGCGGGGGAGGAAGTGTGTTTTGGAGTCTTGTGGGTGGGGAAGGTGTGTGTGTCCGCAGGTACAGAGCAAGCTCTGAGGAGCGATGCCTGCGGGCCCCCCTCTGCGGCAATTACCCCTGGCAGCCGGTGGTAACTGGAAATTGGAGCTCGTCGGTGGAGGGTCTGGTTGGGCGCCGCGGGGTGAGGAAGTCCCCCGGTGACCCGTGTTGCTGCGCGAAAGCAGGAGGCAAAGGAGCCTGGGGTGTGTGGAGACCCTCACCGGCGAGGTAACGGCGGAAAGGGGCTGTTGGGCTGTCATGGGGCCAAGAGGTAAAAGGGGGGGGGGGGGGCAATGAATTTGTAAGTCGGTTGACTTGGTTTTGGGACTGCGGGCACCACAGCCTGATGCGCCCCCACCATCTTTTGTGCGGTACCTCCCCGCTGCCTAGTTGAGGAATGCACACACACGTGAATGACATCAATGCCATGGTCCTGCAGGGGGTGTATTGGAAATAAGTGCTTTGTTGATTTTTGAAATGCCTTGATGACCTATGGAATGAGAATGAGTGGTTAAGGGGTCTGTGTTGCATGAATGTGGGCGAAATCCACCGAGCCGTGTCACTCACCTGTAACATCTGGACAGGGCCCGTGAAAATTTAGTGGGATGCATTGGGGATGGCCCCGCAGGTAAGGTTGTGTCTTGTGGCATCCACCGGGGGACGCGGTCTGTAGACCGGGGTATGTACAAAGGTTAGAGTTTTGAGTTTTTGGTAAGATGGTTAAGTTTGTGGATAAGGTAGGAGTTTTGGTGTGTTGTTTGTTCCTCCCTCCACAGGAACAAGGAAGAAGATGTACATACTTGCATGATGGTTAAGGGGTTCAGCATGTTAAGGAAGTGTAGGTAGGTAGTCCGACTCACTTCCCACAGCCCTTCCTGATTTATTTCGTAGGTTAATTAAGTGTGTGACAGTAAGTGTTAAGGCTGGAATGGTAGCCCTGCGGTGAACCTTGCAGGAGCTACGGTTCCAGGGGGGGGGCTGTGTTATGAATTTGGTAATGCAACATCTAGAGCTAGGTAGATCTGAATAGGTAGGTATCCGGCTGTCGTGACAGGGACTCTACATGTAATAAGTTCTTGATGTTTAGGCGGTTGTCGGGGTAAGATGTATGAGTGTGGATCTACCTGGAGATTCGAGTGTTAAATAGTGAGGGATTAAAGGTAACGCCCCTGTGAGTGTCACCTAGTAATCAAACCTTTGTCCTTTATGGCACTGCAAACCACATAAACATTAGTTAGGTCCTTAGCGCAACATTAAATAATTCCTTTCCCTGACAAGGACTCCGTATTAAATGGACACAACCAGGCCAAAAACACCGCCACGGCTGGCCGCCACCGTGTACACCTCCAAAGGCCTACAAACCGGGCCGGCACGTGTATGCCAGGACCGCAGGGTCGCGTAACGGGGGAGATGTTAGGAGTCGCATGCCGTAGAGGGCGTGACCGGCGAGCTGGGACCATATGATTGGCTGAGGAGTGCGCGAATGTGACGTCATCGGGGAGAGATATATGCGACGGTCGGACGCCATTTTCGCGAGTTGAGTCTCTCTGAGTTCGCCAGTTGAGTTGAGTTGCGATCTGATCTCGAGTCGTCCCAGTTCGTTGAACAGTTGAGTAGAGCGTCCCAGTTCGGTACCGGAGTGGCAGTTGAGAGAAGTGAGAGCTCGTGGCAGTTGACGGTTCGTGCCATTTTCTACAGTTCGTGACCACAGCTCGTTGCAGTTGGCAGTTGGCACTCGGCACTCAGCAGTTGGCAGTTGGCACTTGGTTTTTGGTTGCTTCGTGCAGCCCTGCGTTGGACCGACGAGGCCTGGTGGCGCTTGGAGGCGGAGGCAGAGGGCCGTGGAACTTGGAGCGAGGTGTGCGATCGGGCCGAAAGGAGCGGTGTTGGACGGCAGCCACAAGGACGACAAAGACAGATAAGCCCGAATCCGCGTACACTGTACACGACGTGACTTGTTATTTTCGTATTAATCTCCCTCGTTTGTGTTTGATATCAGTCGTGTGGGGACGTCCCGATTTAGTTATTAGTATTACCGGCGCGTGCTTTTTCACTGGCTTTACTTTTAAT